>NW_009219305.1:34349-41394 GCF_000690835.1 Fulmarus glacialis
CTGAACCCGTGCCTCCAGCACACTGCCACCACCAAAGTTAGAGCATTCCTCCAGTAATCCCACCAGCGGAAGGTCACCTCAACAGTTTAGTAAAGTAAAAAAAAATAGCTTGAAACCACCTTTGCACTTGTGTCTCCAGGGCTGTACTCAGTAGTCACGATGAGGCAGCTCTGTCAGTCCTCTAACGAATGCTTTTGCTGGCAGCTATTCCCGCTCCTCCTCCATTTCCAAGGAGCACCGATATAACCAGCGCTTACCCGAGCTGCCACCCACCGCCCACCACAGCCCTGCTGGAGCACCCTGCCCAAACTGCCGCAGCAGATAGATAGGAAAGAGCTGTTGTCGGCAGCCCAGAAAATGCTCCACGAGGACATTCGAGAGTGCACCCATTCCTCACAGCCCCATCTACGACATCAAGTAAGTGACTATTTCATTGGCCGTGCTCTCACTAAAGGGAATATATGTTGGAGAAATTTTGAAAAAGAAAAGCATATGTGGGTCTAAACAGTGATGTCAAAAGAGGGAAAAACACCACAATTTTTTGTTTTAGATCATGCAGGGACGAAAAAAAAAAGAACACAATTTGAACTGCAATAAGCATCTGTAAAGTTGACATTCAAATACATGTCCCTACCTTTTCCTCCCAAAAACCAGCTTTCAAAAACCAAAGTCAATGTACCTTAAGATCTAAATAAAAATGAAGTCAAAATGCCAACATCTATAAAATGTCCTACAGAAAATAAAATGTTTAAAATGTTGCAGTTCCACTCTGCTAGCACTGTAACTAAGAACAGAATGAGAGAAACAGTTGGCTCAAATCTTGAAGTTACCAAATAAACAGGTTTTAATAAAAATAGACTGGGAAGCAGTGAGGGAGGCCTTAAAATATGCAGATTTTAACTACTCCCCTTGAAAGCCTCAGTTGTTGTCTGTATTTTTGAGGGACTGGGTTTGTAGGGAGGAAAAGGTGGTTCTGAGCATGTAACGCCCACGCTAGGCACATTGCTGGGGTTTTTACTTTGGACTAGCTCTGGTCTGGTCCTATGAGCTTAATTGCCATTAGCGGTGGAATTGTTGTGTTTCACCCAAGAGCAGCCGAGACTGCATGTCCCCAGCCTGCTCTGCAATGTGAAACATGGCATGGTACATGGCGGAGGGCAGCAGAGTCAGTTCCCAAGTGAGCTCCTGCTCTGAAATAAAACACTAATGTAGGCGACACGCTTTGTTAATAATTTCTTAACACGAAGTAGACCCCTTATCCGGTTATCACTTCTGCCTGTAACTAAGAGAAGTAATTTAAAAATGTGCCATCTGCCTAAAATGGTACAAATATGAAAAGTGCTTAATATGTTTGTATAAGAAAATTCCAATATGGAGGAAGAAAGTACAGGGATGCTTGATTTCTCAATGACTTGGAATATTTTGGTATGTAGTTTCAGTACTACTTCATGTTAGTCTAAATCGTGGCTATTAACAAATCTAGGAGCTTCAGGAAGGCCACATCTAAAAAAGAATTTACATCGTCCACTAATTGCATAATTTTATAAAGTCTCGAGTCTTGAAAAAATTGGCCTGTAGTCTGAGTGACAGTTTGTGTTGCAAATTTAGAGGGGATATGAAATTTTCCTATATCAAAGCTGAAGAACAGTACTGACAGGTGCAAATGTTCTCTGAATTAATAATGTGGATCTGGTGTAAGACAATATTTAAGAAAAATCCATTTCTTTCTGCAGCATTGAAGCCCTTTGCTTATAAAATATTAAACTGGATTAAAATTGGTATACTGCTTGAATGGGAAGAGAAAACATGAAATCCACATATGAATCCTGAGGTGAAAAGAATCATTAGTTCCAACTGTTATTAGTGATAACTTATGATTTGGGGTAAATAAAACACCCTTGGAGTATCTGCACTTGCTACTAAAATTCAAACCAGAATTTTGGCTCTGGCTTAGGAAAGAAAATCTGCCTTCTAGCTTCATCATTTAAAGCCACTGACCAATCCTTATTTGCAGAAGCTTTCTCCACTTCTTTAACTATAGCAAACACCTCTGGAAGATTAAATAAACTTGTTGTCTGCTATGTAAGCTCTCTGAATACCAACTGACTAATCCGAAGTTCTGGTTTGTTCTAAATAATACAAATCCTTCCCTATGTTTCAGTGCTTCCTTACATCAGCTCTTAGTGACTAATAGGTTGTATAATGCCAATACAAAACCCGGAGACATGGCCTGGCTTTGTATTTTTTTTGTCTAGCAGGGAGAAAGCCTGGGGTAAAATTTTATTAGGAGACTTAAAAATTTAAGTTCAAGCCCACCTAAACTTCTCAATTTAACCATTCTGTTCCCCATTCCCACCTGCAGAAGTGAGAGAAACCTGTGTCTCATCTGTGTAAAACTCACCTGTGTGCTCAGCCCGCTGCAGTCCCCCTGGGCAAGCCAGTGCTTCCCCAGCCGGTGAGATGCTGTTTGCGCTGGAGCAAGAGAGACCTCAGGAGCTGCAGAGAGGTCCTATTGCCTGGAGCAGAGTGCAGAAACCCCGACAGCCTCGCTGGCATTTATCTGGTGGAAGCCAGGGTGAGCGCACAGGGGAGGGCAAGACGAGGGGATGTTGCAAGCCTTGTGTGTCTGCACGGGGTGGAAGAACTTCCCGTCAAAGTCTCAGGGAAAGTCCCAGCCCTTGTATTTACAGCTGAGGTGAAGCTGTGGTTGCTTTTGTCATGCTGGCACTGACTTGCCCCTTGGCTATCGGCCAGAGCTAAGGTTTGGCTGCGTTCTCCCAACTCTGGGAAGACTAATCTGAGAATTGCAGAAGCCAAGAATGTTGTAGAAGCACATCAGCAACTATTTGCCTGGAAGGAGAGCTGCTTTTTTTGTGTCATGGCTCTCCTGTGCCATTCCAGCTGTGGGTAGGGACAGTAAGAATGTCACATCGGGATGAAAGGAATTTGGCATGGGGATGGTTGAAAGTACCTGATCTCTGCGATTCCCTAGATATTCTTGGCAGCTACAGTGATCCTATGGAGCCAGAGCCTGCGATGGATACGTATTGAGAAACGAGTCTTAAAGGGATAAGCCTCTGGGAGGTTGCAAAGCTCTTGATGTTACACATCTGTTTGGAATGGGGCATAATTCAAAACAGATGCCTTGAGCATCAGGAGATCACTGGACTGGATCATAGTCTGGATAGGAGAAAGGGACTAAGAGAGTCCCACTACCACTGAAATTTTATAAGAAGTTTGGAAAATGAATTGAAGGGGATTTAAATAATATTGCACTCTAGATTTGCAAGCAATGTCTGCCAGTAAAGAGGAAGAAAGTAAAAGAAAAATATTTTTTACATCAGGTTGCCTTTGGGAGACTTACTGGAAACTAACTAGGAAAACACGCTAAGAAGGAAAAGGCACAGAGAACATAAAACATAGAGGTAATCTCTGAAAAAAAAAAAAAGGACAAGAAGAAGTTTCATTCAGAACAATCTGTGACTGCACTAGGGCTAAAGAAAATGTTTTTGAAAGTTTGAGTTCTAGAGAAGAGATCAGATTATGTTTGAGATTTAGGACAGGAACAGCCTATGTCACTTGTGCACTGTGACAAAGAGCACAAGCCAGTGTGGTGCCTGAACCACTGGAAAAGATCCAGGAACTGAAAAAGGTGATATCCCTTTGGAAGAGCTTGGAAGGTTCAGGAAGGTGCACATGGCATGGGCAAAGCAAGTGACGTGGCTCAGAATGTCTTACAGGAGCAAAGGGCACCGAGGCAGTGGAATGTCTGGGGTTAAACAGTATAGTATTCACTTTCAGCTGACCCATCAACTAACATGCTGCCAAAAATAGTGTTATTACACTTAAATGAAAACCTACAGGGAGTGAAAAGGAAGACAGCTGACTCGCCGAGCTTAAAATCACAAGGCTAACCCTACAGAAGATATATGAGAAATAAATGTACAAATTCATAATAGATGGAAAAAAGGGGCAAGCACTAATGCCCTTCAGAGCATCAAGGTGATCTAAGCATTTAGATCCTGTGTAAGAACATGAGCATAAAAGCTGAGAAATAATTTGAAGCCATTTCCCAGTGGATCAATACCTCATGAATATTAAAAAATGTAGGAAAGAGTTGAATTGTCCAACAGTTCTCACACCTATATGAGCCCTTCACATTGTAAGGCCATGCTTTAAGGAGGAGCTGGATACACTCATTGCTCTGGGATGACTGGAGGAACTGACAGAGTAGTTCTTGTAGTTATAGAAAAGATGGATGAAACCCCTTGTTTGTCCATAGATAGACCTGAAGGAACAAAACAGGTCTGTTATGCTACTGAGGGGAGATATGGTCAGTGACAAATACCTCTCTGTCCCTAGTACATCACGGGGCTCCTGGCAGGTGCTCGTATTAGGAAAAAGAAAGAGAGGTTTTTTGAACTTCCATGAAACCTTTGTGAGCTGCACTGTTTTCTCAGATGTCGATTTAGGCTGCTTTTGGCACCTGAGGAAAAACGTGATAAATTTTTCTTGCCTTTCAGGTTAGTAAGATTTATACAGATGACATTTAGATCTGACGAAAAACACTGGCTCGGAGCATCCATGGAAAGAAACTGTGCTTCTGGGCTGAAGCTGGACAAACAACACTGTAAATGCCTTGTAACACAAATAATAACATACTTGAAGAAAAGTTAGCACAAAACCCAAATAAATCACCAGAAAATACTCAGCAATTTGTGTTCTCCAACAATATTTGGGTACTGAATTATAAAGAGAAATAGGTACGTAATGTAGCTTCTTGAGAGTGCCGTCACGATGATCTCACATGTAATTATTGAAAAAATTGAGAAATAGAAGGAATTAATTAGACATTTCAGACCTGAGAGTAAATCATCCATGGAGGATTTCAGGGCATATGTTGATGTAGTCCTTTTAAACAGTGTGGAAAAAACAAATGATCACAGTAGTTTATGAGTTAAGAAAACTTAGCTATACTCAGAGGAAAAAAAAAGAAGATTGAATCTTAGTCATGGAAATAAACAAAATCATACATTTTTATTTACTGAAGGCCAGTGCTGTTTGAAACTGATTATAAATCATAAGGAATTACCAAACAGAGCCTGGCCAATGATTATTTTTCATTATTTTTCAGTTATGGAGTGTGACTTGCAGCTTCAATATAACCTTGAAATTGCAAGCAGGATTTCCAGAGCATTTGCAATGGAACCAAATCCAGAGAGGTATTTGTACGTCACTTTTAGTGCAACAATAGTTACTGAGGCTGAGATGTTTCAGAGCACAATTCGTATCGTGAATGCAAGATTAAATTTAGCCTGAAAACATGAGAGTGGTGAACTTGACAGTACTACTGGGAAAGATTTTCCAAAGCATACGTGCAGATAATTTCAGGATTCAAATGTGTAAGGAAAAGGCCAGGGACATCTTGTACATGAGCCTCAGCTAAGCAATTGTGTTTAGAAAGAGAATAAGGCGTATCATATGTAGTATGGCCATGGTGAAGGCCATATCTAATGAAAGAGTTTACAGAAAAACAGGAAAAATCCTGAATCATGAGAGGATGTGTTTATTTGCGCTTCCCGTGTGTTTGTGTTCCAAACCATTATTCTCCTTTTCCTGAGATAGCCTTACTGTCTATTACTATTTGCCCCTGACAAGAAGACTCCAGAAGACCATAGTGTGTGTCAAATTTATTTTTGTTGACCTAGTGTGCCTGACAATACGCAACCATTCAGCAAACACAAGCTTAAGCAGGGAATTATGCTTTTAGAGAGGTTTTGTCCAGTCCCTCTTGCTCAGTCCAATAAAGCAATGGAAAAAGGAATCAAAATACTGTGCAGAAATAGAGAGACGGGTGAATTGCACCCACGTAGACGTCCCCTGGGGCCCTGGGAGCTGCTGGTGCTTCACAGGCTGGGCGATGCTGAGGCAGGAAAACCAGCTCCAGCGTGGAATGAGCCCTGGGCCAGGGTGTCAGAGCAGTTGCAGGGGCAGGCAGGGCTGCTTCGTCCTTGCCCTTCAGGCAAGGCTGCTGGTAATCGGCCTGGTAGTCCTGTCCCTGCCGTGGTCCTGCTGCAGCAGCCTGCACCCTGCCATGACCCTGGCCAGGCTTGGGAGGGGAGCGCGGGGCTGCCTCTGGCTGGGTTGCACAGGTCCAGGGTTGGCGTCCAGGTCCTCCTGGCCCTGGAGGACGAAGGGCAGGGCCGCCGGTCTGCACACACAGCTGGGTCCAAACCTCCCTCCTCCAGGCCCTGCAGGCACTCTCCCCGGAGCAGGCAGTCTGAGGTCTGACGTGGGGAGTGCCATGTGCTCTTTCCTCCATCACCATGAAGGGCTTTCCTGTGACTACAACCCTCTACTGTCCCCTGCAGTAATCTGCCTTCGGGAGACTTCTCTGGGCTGCTGGTCTTCTCCCAGGACCTCCTCCAGACCTGGGATGGGAAGCAACCAGGACCCCTGCAGCCACCAAGAAGCAGGAGCTCTCCTTGCCACCCCTCCTGCACAGCCTCCACCTCCATGTGCAGGTGGCAACTCCCTGCGGTCCCTCCTCTGGCTCCCCCAGTACTTCTCACAGCTTCTGGCTCTGCTCCTCCTCCCACCTCTCCATTTTTGCCTTGCCCATCCAAAGGTCCAGTAAATTACAGGACACCTGCTTGCTGACGTCCTCCTGGCTCTGGCCACTCTGTCCACCTCTGCCACCAGAAAGGTGGAACGCAAGAGAGGAGATGCTGTGACTGCGGGGCTTGCCGCCACTCCTAGATGGCCAACAACCCCAACAGCCCCCAGCAGCCTTCTAGGAGTGTTGTGCTCTGCTCTGTGTCCCTCGTTGGGGTCCTTGTGATATATTTTTGAGCTCTCAACCCTCACACTTCACCCTTCCTTTTTTTTTTTTTCCCATTTGTTGTCTCCTATCATCACTTGCCTGTGCTCCTTTTTTTAGGAAAAAGAAAAGAGCAATGGTGTTACAAAGCTGCATGTTGTTTGTAGGAGGTTGTTTCCCCAGGCTCAGAGATATTGTGGAAGAAGAGATGACAACCTTCTAAAT
>NW_009219305.1:41407-45881 GCF_000690835.1 Fulmarus glacialis
AGAGAAGAAAAGAGGCACAGAGCCTGTCACTTTGTGCTGCAAAATTTCCAACAGACAGCAAACACACACTGAGACCACGGAGTCCCACGACACACAACTAGGATTGCTGCCCCTGGGAGAAGCAGTCCTGGTGCCCTGGCGGGGTCAACATGCCCACAGGGACACCGCAGGGCACCTCAAAGGCTGATGGAAATTTACAGATAAATGCAATCTCAAGATTGGTGATAAACATTTGTAACTCTCTGTTATATCACTGTTTGAAGTATACTTGTTTTTATGTTTTTCTTGGCAGGGAAGGTATAGTCTTGGGATTGTGCCTTAAAGTTTTAGCATCTGAAACAAATGTTCTGGCTATAGCATTGTAAAGCCTTTCTTTGTTATATGCAGCCTTCACAGATTGGAGGGCATAATAAACCAGATCTCATGCTAGGTGCTTATTCTGAGGTCCAAAATTGCAAAGGTATTCAGAATGGAAGTCAGCACATCTTTCAGGATTTATACACTAGAGATCACAAAACACCATCGAGCACACTAGTTAACCCAAATCTCAGTGATGCCAGAGTAGGATGGATTTCTACCTGAAAACAGGGCACGCAGTAGCATGATTTAAAAATAAGCTGTGTCCTTTATACTCTGTCCCTTATCATTTCTGCACGAAGCATAGTTTGTTGGGAGTGAAGAATTGGGTTCTTAGTGTTTAGGGGTAGCTGGCTTGACATCAGCTTTCCCAGAACCAGTAAACTTATGATTCTTGTACGCTTCAATGTGGGGTTTCTGTACAATGGCATCATCACTGACTGGAACCAATTCAGAGTAACTTCATGCTCCTTTGCCCCGAAGCTATTCTATGAAACTTGATATTAAAAAAAAAACCAAAACAAAAACAGGTGTTTAGGAGGCAAATTAGATCTTATTTCCCTTTCAAATAAAGTCAACAAAATTTCTTGTACTTCGCTTGACACTATTTCATGTGATGGTTCGCTTTCTTCATGTGCTCAGGCTGAAGCTGTCGACTGTAAATGTTTGCTATCAATTTCTACAGAGTGGAAATATCCAGACCGTGGCTAAGCATAAGCTCTAGAACTTTTGACAGCTTTAGTTTTCTTTTTTGCAGAGCGATTTATCTGTAAGACTGTGAGGGAAATGCTGGGCACAGTGATTTTTCTGTAAGACTGTGAGGGAAATGCTGGGCATGCGAGCAGGTGAGCAGCACAGGTCGCTTGAAGTTGCAGACCAAGATAAACAGCATTTCATAAGGTGCTCAGCAAGTGAAAACACAAGCCAAAAATATCCATACAGAGATGAGCTGTGGTGTAATCAGATGTTCAAAGCTAGGGAACAGGTGAGTTTTTAGAGCTTGTTTCTAGCTTCTTTTTCCTATATAAATCACTAACCTCATCCAGCCTGTCCACATAACCAAAACATGCTTCTTTTCAATTATCTGCTGAGAAAGTGTTTGAGAATTGAGGAGAGTGAGAAGAAGGGGAATAATTTTTCTTGTCAGAAGTGAGATTGACACATGGGAGGGCTGGAAGTTGGTAATGACTGAAGCATTTTTCCATTTGCTGTTCCCGGCTTGGCCAAAGCTCTCATGGATTCCTGCCTATAAAGTTAACATCTGCAAAGGAACTACATTCACATATGTATGTGTGAGATGTCTCAGGTTTTCCTTGTGTCTCGTTAGTCTTCAACACACGTGAGAAGGTCTGTAAAGATGATCCTAGAGGGACTTCTTACTTATAATAGTGTCAGTAGGAGACGGTAAAATGCAACTGTATGAACTGTATTTTAGTGTTATTTTCTATTTTTTGGCTACCTGCCATTTTGGGTTTTAAGTTGGGATTAAAGGAATTGAAGACACATGCAGCTAAAATATCATGTTTTGTATGCTAAATAGGTGATCTTGTTCAGGTGGTGTTTGTCGTCTATTCACAGAGTGACACTTCCATTTCTGAGATGATATTACCATTCGGTATCAGCCTTCCTTGCTGTTTCAGCAGACAAAGCTACCCTGTGACCAGAGATAGCTCTTGTGCATGCATTTGTGAAGGCTGCTCTGGGTTCCTGCTGCATGCAAGCTTGTTGCTTCTTTTCTAATTAGTCTTTCCTTAAATTGCAACAAACATGTGACACTATTGCTCACTTAATTTCTGGGAACATACTCTGCTGATGACAGTGCCTACCAGGAGGCCAAAACATCTTCTGACATCTTAGGTATAGTTATTGTCTGATGTGGAGCAATATGCACTTCCTAGCATTTCACAGATAAACTATACTGTGATTTTGTGTGAGATGGAAAGCAAACTACTTGCAACTGAAGTATTCTGGAAAGAACATCCCAATACAGTGAAAAAAAAAGAGACTTCAAAACACATTGAAATGTTTCAGTCCATGGCCCACAGAAAAGCCTAGATTCTGAGCTTCTGACTGATCCTTTCTGGAGCTGGAAGGGTGTATTTTTCCATGGGATCTGGGGAGGTATGAACGTTGCACAAATGTGATGGTGTCATGCTGGGAATGCTTAATTTCTGTAGAGTGTCTTCAACAACTGGAGACACCATACTTTTTGAACTTCACAGGAATGGGTGCCATATTTATGTTGTGTGTTCATGTCCAATACAATTGCAAAATGGGGCTAGGAAAAGAAAGGCTGATTTAAGAAATATTTATTTCTTAGACAGTAATGCCTTTGAGCTGAAATCTGCCTACGTTACTTTGAATAGATCCTCATGGTCTACAAGCCATGTGTGTCCAATAAGTCATTCCAGTACATCTAAAGCTTTCTCTTAAAAGTTTATTTATGAACATCCATAAGTCAGGGATGATGATTTTTCCCCCGCTTAGTACTTCTTACTGGACTTGCTTCCATTCCATGAAGCTAAACTGTCATATTTACGGGAGGTTAACAAAGGTGTTTGGGGTATTCTGGAAAGCTGAATATCTCTTCTGGATGTTTATATACCTGCAAAATGTTATAGATCTTTCAACTGAAACTGTTTTTTAAATTTCACTTTTGAAAAAAACATTTTGTCTTTTTCCCACATTTGGGATGCAACCATATTCTGAAATTTAGAATTGCTTGTAAAAGAGAAAATGAGCTTTTGAACTACTTCTGCCTGTAATCATACCAGACTATTGTATCCTATTTATGTAGTCTTTACAGCAATCGTCTAGCTTATTAAAAAATGAGCTGCAAGGAGAAATATTAACCCTATTAATAACAGCATAGAACATATAGAGAGATCAACCAGTCAGTTTGCTGGACTCGGAAAGAATACAAAAGCCCCAAATGCATTTTAAGCACCTCACTCCAGCAGCTAGGTAATCACACCACTGGCATAGCCAGACTTTTTTGCTGAGTTCAGTTGCTGACAAAATCACCCCTACTGCCAAAATACTCAAACATATGACCAAGTCACAGCAGCTGAAGGAATTACTACATATGAGTTGAGCCATACTATCTCTTCATGTCCATGCTCTTCACTTATTCACATAAATACTACCACATTAGTTTAAATCTCTTCGTCTGAGCTCTGCAGGGCCTAAGTACCCTGTCAAGCTAGCTCTGTCTGCATGTGCATGGTATTTGTGTCCTGCTTTAATCCTTCTTGGCAACCTGTAAAAATAAATTTTCCAGACACAGACTTCTTAATAGATATTTCTCAGTATCATCCAACACAGGAAGATCTTGAAAAGCATCATTTTTCTTCTAGGCTAGTTAGACATACAGAATATATTTTTGTTTCCCTCCTTTTTTGTTTTCCTTTTGAAAACAGGAACTTCATTATCATGTGAGCAATAACCAGCAGACACAGACAGAAATAGAAGTTAACATTTAGCTTATAAGAAATTATTTTGATATCTTTGTAGCTATGGTACCTTAAGAAGGGTAGAACTTCTTGTCCAGTGACACATTTATGACATTACAATTAATCAGAGAAAAAGGATTTGTACTGCATTATGACAAAGAGCAATAAGGAGGAGACATGAAGATGAATAGGCTACTATTCATATTACTATTCATATATTACTAGTGAGTAAATGACTTCTGGTGCCAGCCTGGCAACGACAGAGAGGACTTGAATGTCTGTAGTGTTATCAGGTCTCTGAAGCTCCTCAGTAGTTTTATTCAGGGCTTTTGAGTGCTTATGATATCACTGGCCATCATTGCTATGCTTGGCCATCAAGCAGAAGACAGAAGAGGAAGTCATTTGAAGACTGCAAGGTGCTGATGTCACTGGGTAAGATAGTTGCCCTGATGACTGCTCTCATTTACTTAGCAGGACTTGAGCAGTGTGGCTCAGATTAATAAAAGGAAGGTCATAAATCAGTACTTCAAGGAAACGAGGTTGCACTTGCCAATGCTATGTGGAGAATGGGTTGTGTACGCAGCAGCTTTAGCCAGTGCTAATGCTGTCACCGGGAGAGCAAGTGCAAAGCTCGGGTAGTATCATAGAATCATAGAATCATTAAG
>NW_009219306.1:0-266 GCF_000690835.1 Fulmarus glacialis
AGAGAGATGTGTCGGAGCCTGCGCTGGCCCAGCAACCCTGGCTGCTCGGGGATCGGTGCCTCTGCATGGCTCGGTGTGACGGGGAGCAGGGTGGTGGCACCCGGAGCAGCGGGAGGGTGTCGGTGCCGGGAGCTCAGTGGTCCCAGAGCAAATGCCAGGCTTGGGAAAGATCCTCTGTAAGCGGCTGGGGACACCCAGCACCACCCTGGTGTGCGTCCGGAGTGCTTTGCCATGGGTGTCTGAGCCCGCACCCAGGACGGGGCAGT
>NW_009219306.1:278-640 GCF_000690835.1 Fulmarus glacialis
CCCTCCCTCGCCCTGCCATGGCCTGGGGGGGAGCTCGGGCGAGGGGCCCGGAGGAGGCAGGGGTCACAGCTCCCTGGACTGCCACCTGTCCCCAAACCCTTCCAGCTCTTGGCTGGACGTACAGCTGAAGCGGCTCGCGTAGAGGGATGGCCGCTCGTTGGTGGCCTTGGTCGTGCAGCCGGAGGGGGATGCTCTCCATAGCCCCCAGCACTGCCGGGAGGTTTTGCTCAGCCTGGTGAAGGAGCTGGTGGGTGGCTTAGCCGGTTCCCATGTGGGACACGTGAGCCCCACGCAGGGTGCTATGGGCATGGTGGCGGTCGGGGCGCCCACTGGCATCATCAGCGTGGGGTTCCCATCCTCTG
>NW_009219306.1:806-1666 GCF_000690835.1 Fulmarus glacialis
AGGGAGCACCAGTGGCCCCCCAGCATCCCTCTGCCCCCCAGGGGGGCTTGCTGAGCTGGGGGAGATTTAGTCACCTTGGATATTTGACTGCAAATGTTTTGTTTCAATGTCTGCGAGTAACCGACTTTTGCTTTTCCACTTACTTAAAACCTCCTAATTGGCCCATCATTAATCAGGGAAGAATGAGTGACTAAGCCGTCTCGCCTGCCCGGGGACCGGGGGCTCTTTTTTTCCCATGAACTGAAAGGAAATGAAACCTCAAAATGTCCTTTTAAATCCCAGCTGTCAGCATCGCTGCCCAGAGCCCCGGCCAAAATCATACAGTTTTGTAGACGGGAGTTGCAACAGAGGTGCGGCGTGGAAGCAAGCGCGGCGTGACTGCGAACTCTTTCTTTTCCAGGAGAAAATGCCAAAATCGGGGGTGAGGAATTTCTCTGCTGGGACGAACAGGCATCTCGTTCTTTGCTGTGTAAAAAGATTGCTTAAATTTAAAGGGATTTTCAGCCCCGGCACGGCAAGATGCTGGACTGCCGTGTTTGCTCCCGTCACGGTGCTAGCACTGCCAGCATCTAAAAAAAGTGCTGGCACTGCCAGCATCTCCTCGGGGATGAGTTTATCTGCCCCCAGCCACCGTCCTCGGGCAGCATTTTCCTCTGGAGCTGCTCATCCCACAGGGATTTGCAGCACCCTGGAGCAAGCTGCTCCTTTGTGCCGGCTTGGCTGCGAGCGCGGCTCCGAGGCAGCTGCTGCTGGAGATGTTGGCTCCCGCCGAGCTGTGCCAGGGCTGGCGCGAGGGTCTGTTTTGTCTGGGTTCGTGCCCCCAGCATCGTGCTGGCTCCTGCACTGGGGATGCGTAGCCA
>NW_009219307.1:0-5340 GCF_000690835.1 Fulmarus glacialis
GCATCCATTTTTCTAAGGTTTATTTCTAGGTATTTAAACTGATTTTATAACTCTTCACAGTAGCAATCTTTAAATTCCATTTAAAGAATCCAAATATCAAGAAACTATCAAGAACAAAATGTATTATATCTGTTTCTGCATGTATTTCTACCATTTTGCTGTATGTAGGTTAATTTTGTAAAAATAACACTGTATCTTGGCTTTAGTTTAATTGGCTTAATTTTCCTTGTTTGCATCTCGTGAAAAAAATCACACTATAACCTCCCTTCTGTCACAGCCCATTAAACAGTTTTATATATCATATCAATTTTGTATTTCATATCATTTGCTCACATCTCTAATTTCTCTTGTTTTATTAATTCTAAAATTATTAATATATAATATGTTCCACTTTGTGGTGTAGATCATTATTTCTATGAGCATTTTTTAATGTTTGAGAAGTTAATCAGTCATTTACAAAAATACTTTAAAAAAAAAATTCTTTCAGCAAACATGTCAGATGTTGTTGAAGCAGAATTTGATGTGATTCCATTATAAATTTTTTCCCTGTCAGATTTTGTTAGTTGCAAAAACAAGTACTCATACACAACCCCCCCGTCATGTGCTATGAAAGGAGAACATACACATTATTTTCACTGCTGACATAAAGTTCTGATGGTTGACACTTTTACTTCAGAATGGCTCCTTCCTTCAGCTGTGCTTCTAGTAATAAGTTACTGATATAAAGACAGACACCTGTCAGAATTTGCTTCCTGAGACAGTAGTAAAACCGTTCCTCTTCTTCCTTCTCTGCACTGAGCGGCTTCAACGTTACAAAGGCACAAGGATAGAATGAGTGAACATCCTAGATTTATAATTTCAAAGGTATTTATCAACAATAGTAAATGAAGACACTGGAGTAACTGTTGTTATTCTTTCCTGTTAATACGAATCTTAAAACTTATCATAAATTGAACAAACACACAAGTTTGGAGTACCAGATTCTAATTTTAAATTTGTGTCTGATTTGCTGTGAACTCAAATCTCTCAATACTCCAGCTTTCTTTTCTGTAAAATATATCTGGTAGTTCATGCCTAATTCTCAAGACTTCCAGGGGAAAAAAAAAAATCTGATCTGAAACTTAACTTTCAACACTTACATACAAAAAGATGCTATCCATTTACTGAAATACTCTATTTCCTTGAAGGAAAGCCTGTATAAAAATGCAAACTAATGCTCTGTTCTGCATAAACACTCAGACAAGGACTAAACTTAAACAGAGCTCTGCTACCTACCCTACAACCAGTTTCTGCAACAGAGCCGTGCAACAGTCGTCTTTTTGTAAGCCCTTCCTTCACCACTCTCTGCAAACTAAATTATCTCTAGGATTTATAGCAGACATAACCCGGGTTCTTTCTGTTACTTGGTTTTATACAAACCATTAAACAGTTTGTGCTGTGCAGAGACTGATAAAAAAAAAAAAGATGGTTTTGTGACAACGTTTGTGTTTGCAAAACTTACCCTGTCACAGCTGAAGTTACTGAAGAGAGAGAGTTAAGGTAACTTCAGTCACAATATTTTTCCTAATGATATCTTGTTTGTCCATTAACAGTAACTAATGGGACACACTGCATCCAATAAACTGTAATACAGAATTCCTTTTTTGTCTGGTTTAGTTAAAAAGTTTAAAAAGAAAGCCTTCTGACCAACCACTGAAACATATTAATCAAAGTTATCACCTCTCAAAAAGTTGGGAAAATACCAAAAAACCCCTGGCCTCTGAAATAGAAACATATGGTAGTCTTCTGACTGGAAATGGAGTAGAGCCATCATAAAGTAGTTTAATTCTGGGGTTTTTTCCACTGTTCTGGACAGCAAGACATTGAAATTTTCAAAGCTATGTATTTTCTGAACATACACAAAGATGGAAATAAATCTGAAGGGATACTTTTGTTATGGCAGTTGTGGGAAAATGTTGCATCATGCTCAGAAGAGAAAGATCACTATGAAAATTCAGAATAATTACATATGAATTTCCAGTCAAGTGAATGTCAGTGTCTGCCCAAAGTAAGGGGACTGTTTTCCTTCTTCATAGTAAAGTAGAAAAGCTGCTCACTTGAGCTGAAGATTTGGGGTGGGGAACGGGGAGGAAAATTGCCAAAGCAAAAATGTCAGAAGATGTCTTTTGGAGAGAATGGGGAAAACAATGACACTAACTAAATCTAATCATTCTTGCCAAATATATGCTGCTTCATATAAATGAAGCATCCACTTTAACACACAAATCATCCCCTGTACTAAAAATTTTCCCTGAATTATGTTTTGCTGTTACTGTGCAGTCATCATCGAGCTTTTTTTCTGCGTAAGTCTTCTGTGCAACTAACTAGGGTTTCAATTAAATTTTTTTCAAGTGTCACATTATAACCATTCAGTCTCCACAGTCATTCACAAATGAAGGAAGCACTGTTTTAGACACCCACAACCTCTTGGTGGGTGAGGCAAATGTAACACAGGATCTATGGGAGACCTTCTGGTCTGGCAGCTGGAACTAAGCAGGATATCAGAAGACATCTGAAATTGCACAAGACACCTATGTTAAAGCACATGACACGATCCCCACATAGCAGCCACTGGTAAGCAGTGCATGCACCATCTCCGTGAACGATGATCATGGAAGATCTTGAAAGCATCTCTTACTCTTGTTTCCTAAAACGTGATGTTAGTATAGTCAGTAGCAATATCAAGCTGTCTTAGTAAAGAGAGCTTGTGAGACGTGACACTTGTTTGGCATTATCAAATCACCAGTTTCCCCAAAGCAACAATGGATACATCACCCTTCAACTTACTGAAAGTTACTTCATATGCCATTTTTTTCTTTTTTGCTTGTTATCCTGATGCATTTCACCTTCAATTCTGGTGCCTGACACATTATTGCTCCCCTTGTTATTAAGCAGGTGGGAGCCAGCGAGGTCCACGGCCTTGATTACAGCAATTTGCACGTTGATCTAATACTTCCCAGAGCTCCTCAGAGGCTACAAAATATCCTACCTGGTGGCCAATATACAAACTATGCTTGTCAAAGTTTCTCCCGTGACAGTCTCAAACCTCTCTGTGATGACCAGTAGAGAGATCCAGAAAGAGCTATACTTAACAGTAGAACCAAATAAAAATTAATTAACTTGTGCAGCAGTAGTGGGAGCTAAAGAACTCTGCCCACGTCCAGAAAGCTCTGTAGGAAACCTGACATGAAAGGAGACACACTACTGGATGTATATCTTTATATTTAAGAGACTAAATAGTTTACTTGCATCTAACATTTCCTTTGTGCTCTAAACATTCATGAGTTTGCAAGCAGCTGCAGAAGGAACTCGTGATGATAAACTATCAGGCAACAGAATAGCAGATGAAATTCAGTGACAATAAATACATGTAATGAGCAACCCTGACTGCACACACAGTAACAAATGAGCTTACTACCCTCAAGAAAGAGGTCTTATAGTCACTGTAGATAGTTCTGTGGAAACAAATGGCAAAATGCTCACTGGTGACCAGAAAGACAATAGAGCATTAGGAAATAAGTAGAGAACAAAACAGTGATCATTATGCCATAATATATATCAGTAATGTGCTCAAATCCAGAATTATCTGCTCCTCTGCATTTCACAAACAGACTATTACTAGAAAAAGAAAAAATAATTATAACAACACCTCTGTGTAAAAAATAAAGGAACACAATTAGATGCTACAGAGAGGAAAAGGAATGATCAAAGGGGTACAACAGAAATCCATAAAACAAAGAGCAGCATGCAGTGGGTGGATAGAGAGTGACTATTCACTGCTGATAATTGAAGTGCTAAGGGTCCTCAGATGAAAAATATCAGGCATTGGGCTTAAAGCAAACAGAACTAAGTATTCTTTTAACAGAGTGTAATCAAACAGCCTGGTTACATTAGGATTTTCTAGAATATTACAAATGAGTTCAAAAAAGGCTTAGGCAAAATAATGGAAGAAAATTCCGTCTTGAACAGTGAAACACAAAGAAATATGAACACCGACTCAGGAAACCCTTATAGCAGTTTGCTGGAAACTGTATAGTCGATTTATTGTGAAGGAGTAGTCAAATTTACTGCAAAGAACTTCTCTTTGTAAATTTGCAGCAATTCACCAGGATAATGTCTGGAAGCACGTGATATTCTGAATTTGAAATCTAAAGTGCACAACTGGTCTTATAATTAAAATCACGTTACTTTTGCTCCACAACTGAAATAAACGGCAGGGGATTTGAAAACCTCATCAGGACTGTGATTCCCATGGAGTGAAGGTGAGGCAATTTGAAGGGCAGTCAGGAGAAGTTCTGGAGTATTATAAAACCCTTTCCCTTTATGGCATATAAATTTTGCACAGGACACAGTTTCTATAAAAATTAATTCATAGCCTAGTAGCTAGGGCATTATTTTGAGAATCAAGAGAACTTTGTCCTCCCCTTCTTAACTCTGCTGCTGATTTACTGTGTGACTCCCTCACATCCTTCATGCTTTAACAGAGATAAAATATTTTACAAAAACAGCCACTTTATTGAGATCTATGAATTAAATGCTCATTTGCTATAAAATGAACGTGACACAGCAGCCTTATTCGGACACAATGGTGGACTAATTTGAGTAATCTGGCAGAGGTTAACAAACAATGATTATGCATTAGAACGGCTCTAAAAGGTGTCTTTTACCGAAGTCTCTGTGCATTGCTGATGTCTTTAATAATTTTCCTGATGACCTCCTTTACAAGATTTCTAGAAGATTATTCTCTGAGCTTTTAATGAAGTTTAGCTAAATACATACATGCTCTTTCTCTGGAAAATGGGAAGATGATAGAGGAAGGAGACTGTTCAGGATGGTCTCTGTTGAAAGAATGGTCATACTTGCATCTCATTTCCATCAGATGTCTGGTTGCCCATGCTTTCTTAGGATGATGGCAACTCATCTGAAGTAGTTTTGCAATATTAGGTACTTGAATACTACATAAGCAATGCCTTGTTTGTTCAAATAAGGCCTCGAGAATACATAAGTGTCAAGGTCTAAGTTTCTATTGATAATAGGGTTTTGTCCTTTACCAAGCTACTGGCCAATCCAAAGATAATTTTGTTAGCTACTGAAGGTAATATTTTAATTCCATTTGTATGCAACAACACACTTTTGATAGTTTTGGGTTTTCCTAGTTTTAAAAAAAGAATAGTCTGCATTTCTCTCAACCTGGATGGTATTAATACTCCATAGCTCTAACTTTAGTTCAATACTGTGAGACTACTAGTGGAGAACAGGGTGGCCTTCATGATACTGGGTTGACATTTGTGCTGGTTTTAG
>NW_009219307.1:5763-14645 GCF_000690835.1 Fulmarus glacialis
TTCCCTATTAACCTGTCTTAATCCCACCCCACGCGTTTTCTCACTTTTACTGTTCCGATTCTCTCCCCCATCCCACCAGGGGTGGGGGGGGCGGTGCGAGCGGCTGTGTGGGTCTTAGTTGCTGGCTGGGGTTAAACCACAACAATATTACACCAGGTCCCTCTGAATTTTGCTAGTTGTCTATTCTTTGTATACATAAATCAGAGAGTTAATATTGCCTTTACATATCCCTGTGTAGTATGACTTAGCTTTCTAAGAGATAACTCATTCTTTCCCCTGTACTCTGAACAAACACTGTCAGCTAGGTCATGAAACCTTACTGTGTTGGGACCTGTTGCAGGGTGTTTCCAGTTGAGAATATTTGATTATGGAACATGTATTTACCCACAGATCCCATGTGATGTGTGTACGTTTAGCCCGCAGGACACTGTGAGAATCATGTTACACGAAACAAACATATTACAAAACCCAGTCAGATTGTGGTCACGTATCACCTCGAGGCACTTTGCTTACACCTTCATAAAAATATAAAAACAGTAAGAGATCTGTAATTTGAAAAATGCAGTATACCCACGATCGTTTTATGTATCCTTAGATATAAGGGTAGAAAAAAAATATATCATTCAAAGTCCTCATATACAGATCTATTAAAATGATCTTTCTAGATACTGAATTATCCAGTATGAAACAGTCAACCTGCCATAGTTTAAATATGATTAAAACAAGTGTGTTTATATTTCATAAGCTGTCTCACATTTCATTTGTCTCACAAGTAGAAAATATAAATTGTTAATATGCTATGTCAGGACAATACCTGTGTGCAGTCAACAATGCTAGTGAATTTATATGCCTGAATGTGGCATGTTTTCATTGATAAATGAAAATACACGGAGTCAATTTGAACAGTAAATTCGAATTGATGACACATCTCAGCAGCTGTATACATAGAATAAACATTCCAGATTACCCACAAAATGAAACAAATTTACCTTACAAGGAATCAGAGATCGAATGCCAAAGACCGAATTGAAGTTTCACTGTGGTTGGTATCGTATGAGATATTCTGGTAAGAGTTCAGCCCCACACGACAACAGCTCATTTGAAACTGGCAGTGGTATTTCAAATGGCAATAAGGAGGAGGAAAAAAGTGAAAGCAAAAAAACAACCACCAGCCCCCAACATCCACGTTCTCGGTGCATAGGCTCAGTTGCCTGAATCTAAGATAGACCTTCAAATTAAACTTATTGACTTTAAGATTTCATTTATATTGAAAATGCAGCAGTAGTTTTAAGAAAAATATTGCTTGCTATGTCCACTTCAGTTTTAAGAAAGCATGGAGCTTTCTTAAATAATGGTAAAAACACACAGTGCTGTGACTCGGCTTGGTACGACTTTATTAAGCTGACCCAAATATAAGGACAATGAAAGGCAAACACTGTCTTTCTAACCTGTTTTTCCATTTCTGTTAGGTTATATGCATATGCCTCAGTACACAGTATCTTCTCCCAGGTCATATGAAAAGAAGCATAAACACATTTTAAGAAAGAGTATGAAGACCTACAGCAGACTTGAGGGTCTGCTTTTAGACTGTTAATTTTTTATTTTTATTTTTATAAGGCTGTTAATTTAAACTTTTTTTTTTTTTTAGCACCAGCTGGCCACAGTTATCTCCTATTTTTACTCCAACAGATATTAGGCAATTTACATATAATGTTTGATCATCCTCACCGAATGTTTTTGAGGATGATCGTTAAGAACTCATCTTGAGATTTATGATTGAACTTTATATTACACTAAAAGCATAACTTAATTGTTAACTAGTATAATTAATTGATTTATCATAGATTTTAACCTCATTTGCTTAGAAGAAACTTCATTTAGAATTCTTACTATCATATTCTTTGTCTCTCCTAATAGTCTTCCAGATTTTTGTTACAAACCTGCTGTTCAGAAAAAAAGTACATGAAAACCTAAAGTGGAAATAGCTGAACGTGGAATGACACTGCCTACAAATGTACAAGTTTGTGTAAGATGTGTGCAAGCAACATTGCATAGTAAGTAATAACGCTGGTAACACATGCATCCCACATAAAAGTCAATGAATTTAAACATTCAAATTTAACATTTGAAAATGTTAAAACAGTTACAAAAGCAGTAAAGGTGATGCCAAAATAATTTAGACGCAAATGTGTGATAGACATAAGCAAAAGCAGAGGACTGTGGTGGAAAGGCTGCTCGATTTTCATAACTGGCATTGGTTTCAGTGAAAAAGTGACCTTTTCCATGACAAAAGTAGCCCAAAATCACTGGACTTGCATGGGTTAAGAAGCACTATCCAAACACAAACATATTGACTTCAGTGCAATAAGGAATCACATGCACCTAGAAAACATAACATAATTCATTTCTATTGGAACAAAAGCCATCTGGAAGTTTGGGGATAATATATTTGGATAGCAAATATAGGTAAAATTATTTCCTTTGAAATCAGTATGAGAAGGAAGGAACGTGAGTGAATTTGTCTGACTGGCTACTGGGCTCTGTCAGTGCAACTCTGAATAGAAACACAAGTGCTTAAAAAAAAAAAAAAAACAAACCTCGGATCACCTAAATTGACTAAAAAATACTCAGATTTGAAAGCCTAGTGCAGAGTATTTATCAGAGATGACAAACATTACAGCCATTTATTTGTGTGTCAGTCGAAAATGAAACAACTTAAATCCTACTGATACTATGTTTTAATATGTTAGATCTATAATAGAATAAAACCAAGGGATTTACAGCAGCATACTGTATTAAATCTCAAATTCTAATAATTTTACTATGACGGACAATACTTGTTTAATTTTTTGCTCTCAGACTGCGTACATATTAATTTGAAAAGAAGTGACTGGTCAAAGGGGAACCCAGCAGAAAAAGAGGGGGCAGTAGCTCATTTTTTTAGGACACAGTGGACTATTCAGGGACAGTGGTCTCCAGGCTCCAAGGGACCGCTTACAGAAAAAAAGAAAGCAAGTATTACAGTAAGCAACTGGGATCTGTAAAAGAAGAGCTGTGAAGCATCAGAGGTCTTTGAATGTAAAACAAAACCCAAAGAAATCTTTTTAAACGTTAGAGAGACTCTGTAAGATATGCTGTAATCCACACCACCGCCAAGCTCACAGAAGCAAAGCCTGAAAGCAAGGATTCCTCTGCACAGCGGGCAAGGGGAGAGTTATTTATGAATTCTTCTTTTTCTAATCTGTCCTACCTACTCACTTTTTTTCCCCTCTATTTAAAAACAAAATTCTTCCTAAGCAATATTCTAAGAAAAGTCAGCTCTTTGGGGTTTAAAAGCCGTTTTGGTCATTGTCTTTGGGGGAGTCAGTTAATAAGTGAACACTGAGGCAGATGCACTTCAAAGCCTTGGCCAGCTCGGTTACATTGCACTTACAATAATGTTTTCTGAAGTGTCACTGTAATTATACTGGACTTAGATTCTCTCTAAAAATTGAACTCCAGCAAGCTACAAAGGGCATGGATATTCTTTGATTCTGAAGAACTATACCATATAATTTCTAGTGTCTTATCAAGTACTGCTTGGTTGAAACTGGCTGTTAAAATGTTTACGAATCACGTCTATTCTGTGACATTTACCAATTTGCTTCGTACAAGCAGCACTGTTCTTTACGAAGCCATGCCCAGTAAAATAGTCAATCCTCAAATCAGGCAAAGTACATTATAATACAAATAACACACCACTGAGTAGAAATAAATGCACAAGGGTTTTTTTGAGGGGGTGGAAAAGTGCTGGCTCTGTTTTATTGTAAATTATGTGAAGAAAAATACCTTAAAAACATTTCCTCCAGTTAATGTTGTATTTGGTAAATTAGTGATGATTAGAACACCACTGGCTGCCATAAAAATAAATCTCAGGACCGAGACCGTAAGTTTTAAAATAGATATACTGCAGAGATTCTGCCTGCTGTGATCATTAGGAATCCCCAGGCGTAAATCACCTGAACAGAGAGGATTAGATTTTAAGTTAAGTCTAGATTCAAATGTGAGAAATTACATTTTGACGTTTTGGACCCTTTAAGAAAGAAAGAAAATTTGAGCAAGGTATCAATATCTCAAATCAGTTTGCCAAGAAGGCTGTGCTCAGACACATGAAATGGTGAATAGCTGCACCTTTCTAACTGATATCACATCGGTCTGACTGAGACAGGATGCAGCCATATATTCAACTCCCTCTTGACTCAGGTATTATTGCATTTACTGGGTGGGGATGCAATAGATATATTTTATGTGTATAGTTTCAGTCCTGATCATAACCCTTACAAAGACGACAGTATGATACCGTATAAGCATCATTAGTTCCACGGCAAGCCAAGTCAACACAAACAGAAGCATAAATGAGCAAGCAGAGCTAAGACACTGTGTGATACGTTACTGGCTATGCAGTTATGAGGTTTACTCACATCCCTCATCAGTTCACGTGCTTCAGAACAGCTCAGTCCTTTCTTAGCTGTGCCACACAGTGGTTTGGGAAAAACTCCCACAACCGAAGCTCGCTGGCATCCAGGTTAATATAAATCAGTTTTGCTGGTGCAGGAGTACTTGAGTACAAATGCTTTAGCAATAGCTTCCTTCCTGATGACCTCTTGTGCACCACCTAACCAATATTCTGTGCAACACAAATCTCCAACTGCCCTATTACAGTATGGTTCAAAAGAGACAGTGAGAATCTCTTCCTATTAAGCTGGGAGAAAACAAACATTTACAAATCAAGTTGTTTTGGACTTAATTCAGAAGGTGCATGCATAGCGGCACAGACACCTCACCCATTCTCTTGAATGCACTATTTGAAATAAAGATAAGACCCTTTCCACACAGCTTTATTTTGGAATGGCTGTGTATTTGACTAATTCCCAGTAGGACAGACCTACTGCAGATTAATAGTGCCTTTTCAGAAGTAGCTTACCTTTCTTCAAAAACACATTAAACTATAATAAGTCACTCTTATCGTGGAAGAGGTGTATGCAACAGCAGGAACTAGTCAGAAGTACCTAATCTGATATAAAGTCACGCATATCTGATCTGCACTAACCCTATGCAAACAAGGCCAAAGTCTTGTGCTGTTTTGGTTTCTGCGCTAGCCTCAACATAACCTGTTGAAAATAAACTATGAAATGAATAATACACCCCAGTTGTTGCACACAAACTCCCTGTGGGGATATTGTATTCTACCTGGAAGGAGCATCTGTACTGCAGTAAGAATTGAGACTGCAGCCTGTGCTGCTGCACCTAATTTAATTTCACTAGCTCACATACTAACAGCTCCAGCAGGAGAGGCATAGCTACTGACCGTGTAAGCAGTGCAACAGCACTGCGGTCATGGACCTAAAAGAGAAGTGAACACCTGGAGGTGGCTGGACAGCAGGGACTCATTTCGTTCATGACATCAAGGTTTGTGTCAGCCATACCATGCCACTGTCAGCAGTGAGGTTCCTGTGGGCATCCTCTAACCAGCTGCAGGCAGTCAGGCAGATTAGCATGAGCAGTTTGAACAAGAGGTGGAGGTAACCCAGTTTAGTTTGCTTGAAGCAAACGGTTGTCAGGACAGGGAAGGAAAAACAGTATCAGATCAAAATCTTTACATTTTGCTGCAAACAAATGACCCTGTTCCTTCTCTCCTAAAGGAACCAAAGAACCTGGCAGAGGCCAGTGCAGCCACTGAGTCACAGTGCCAAATCCCCAAAGGGCAGCATGCTTTGTAAGCCCACCAAAGCAAACATGACTTATGATGAAGAATCCAACTGGAAGGGGTGCAGATAGCCCGAGGAATTTCTTGACAAAAGAAAAAAAAAAAAAGAGATTTCTTGACTCACAAAACCAAACCAAACCAAACCAAAACCTGAAATTATTTTGCCCAATTTATTGCAAGTGATGGTTCATGTGCACAAACCTCATGTTACAGGCAGGGCTCAGAATATCCACCAGCCTGTTTCTCCAATACGAGCCCTGAGCGGAGATGCCATGGAAAAGGATATAGTGAATCCCAGAGTGAAAAGTTCTGGAATTTATTTTCCTGTTTTCAATTCAAAATCTTGCACAGCTTTATCATGCTTGCCTTGTAATCCATTAAGCAACAGCCCAGTTATCTAAATAACAACCATCATTTCTCCTAGGCCTAACATCTCTACTTTGATGGGCAGCTACAGTCAGGAAAAGAAATACCTGCAGAAAGGGACAGTAGGTTTTCACAGAGGAAGCTTAATGCAGAATACTAAGAACAAAGAGGTGGGATTTTGGGGGGGGTTGGGTTTTGGGGTTTTTTTATTTAGTTCATCACCCAGACTAAAAGAATGAAACTTTTCTAATACACAAGGCCCGAAGTCAAAGGGCTAAGACAGGAGAAGTAACTGAGCATCCAGGTAAGCACAAGGCACCGACCATATTTGTCAATGGATTTATTCATCAGTGATCACTCAGGGGAGTGATCGATAGCCTGGAGGGCAGGGCTGCTCTTTGGGCAGACCTCAAGGCTAGAGAAAAGGCCTGACAGGAGCCTCAAGAAGCTCAGCAGCAATAAACCAACAGCAAAATGAAAATCCTGCAGCCAGGAGAGAATAACCCCAGGCTGGGCACCCACTGGCTAGGGAGGAGCTCTGCAGAAAAAGCAAAGTTCACAAGTTGAACGTGAGTTAGCAGCTTGCCCTTGTAGTGAAGAGGGCTGTGTTAGCAACAGTGCAGCCAGCAGGTCAAGGCAAGGGATTACTCCCTTCTATTCAACACTTGCGATACCACACCTGGAGTACCATGTCCCGTTTTGGCATCCCCAGGGCAAGACAGACATCAAAATACAGAAGCAAGTCCAATAGATGGTCACCAAAATGAGTGGGGGGCTGGAGCACATGACATCCAAAGAAAGCCTGAGAGAACTGATCAGGTATTAACAAATTTCTTCATCGTGAGGTTAGTCACACACTGGCACAGTTGCCCAGAGAGGCTGTGGAATCTCCATCCCTGCAGATACTCAAACCTTGACTAGACAAGCAACCTCACCTTAGTTTTCACTTCTGCGAGTGAGTGTTCAGGTGATCTTCACAGGTCCTTTCTAATCAACATCAGTATATGATTCTACATAATGAAACCAACTTATTAATATCTTCCTTTCCATTTCTCCAAAATACACCCTTCCTTTCTAAGAAGTGCTTTACTCTTCTCCCATTTACTTTCCTTCCTTAAAAAAAAAAAACAAACACAAAACAACAAACATAATAAAAGCCTCCCATATTCTCATTTTTCTTTTGCTTCTTACAAGAAGCCTCAAAACACCTTTTTATATCAGAAAAGTTCTTTTCTTCAACCTGCTTGGCTAGAAATGTTCTGCTCCCTGGCATGCCAGCTAACAGCACCTCTCTGACATCTAAGGAATCTGTTAGTCTCTGGAAACCAGCTCCCTAGGAATTAGGCCATTACTTAAGAGAGAAGACTAAACTGTAAAGGTGACTTAGCTTGTTAGAAGCTATTCTGCTGTAGCTTCTTCTATACCTTAGAAGCTATTCTAGGAAGGATAGACAACTGTTTCTTATTTAAGTAACTTTATTGATGACTGTAAGATTTATGGCTGATGCACAGTGTTTCCCTTGCTAGCTGAGAAAATAATTTTTCAACAAAGCTGAAAGTGAGGCTTCTGTTTCAAAATTCATCTTCCTTTCATCATTATTTACTGTTCATTTTGTAACATGGAACAAGATGTTTAATTAGCCTAGCATATGATCAATACATATACTTCCACATACAACAATGTCTGGAATGTCATCCTAGAGGAAGTTGAAAGATATTCTGTATTATAAACTACTCTAAGTTATATCACTGCTTTCACCTGCCCAGTACAAACGTTTCTTTTTCTATTCATAATTTTGTTTTTAGAGTTTCTTCTGGTTTGCTTTGGGTTTCTGTGTTTTTCATGCATTCCAAGTTATTTCATGCTACCACTCAAATCATTATCTTGACATCAGGATTTATTTCCTGCAAAATTATGAAGAGAAGTAGGTATGAGAAAAAATATAGGACAGGCAGTTCCAATTGCTAGTACAACTGTATTTTCTGTAATATATTTTAGGTGTTTTTTTCTTTTTATTCCATTCTTTCAGTAATTTAAGAACTGAGATACAAAGCTCATGAAAGTTAGGAATGCGTTAGGTGGTCAGAGAAGAAAAAATAATATGCAGTACAAGCAGGAGAAAGGAGGGCAATTAAGACAACATCAAAAGCAGTGTTCCTGGGCCCAGACTTGTACCTAAAAATATGCATTGCATAATGTTTGCGGGTTTTGTTTTTTGTTTTTTTTTTTTATTATGCACTGTCTATACAGCACAGTTCACACACCTCATTACAATACACATAAGGTTCATAAGTACCTAAGGTACATACGGTAAAATGTTTTGGGGTTATTCATCTAGTCTTAGCTAAAGAAAATGAAGTCTATTCCAGTCCAGCAAAACAGCTCAACTGACAATTACAAATTAATTTATTTATATCAAGTTTCTCGGGCCACAAGAGACATTGACACTAATCACCAACTTGCTCCAGCTATTTCACTAACAATAGTAATAAGCTAGCATTATTTTTAACAGAATAAAAGCCTGATGTAAACAAACTGTCCATCAATATTCAATTAAAATATAATGAGGAACAGGAAATGCGATTTTGGGTACTGTTTAGGGTTGCGTGGCACCATTTAAACGTTGCATCATGTGTCACATCTGCTTATTGACAAGGAAGTGTACGTGACACCTGAGCATAGAATTGCTGAGATAACACCATGCATTTTAATATTCAGTCCTCATTTTATGCATATTGAGCAAAGAATCATTTTACCCTTTGCATTCCTG
>NW_009219307.1:14676-24553 GCF_000690835.1 Fulmarus glacialis
TGCACAGATTAACCATCAACATAAGGGTCTCACCAAAAGCCTGGGAAGTCTGTGAAAGTCTTTCCTTTAACTTCCATGGGCTTTTAATCATGTTATGTACTATTGCTTCAAAACAGAGACATTTTGTTCTCTTTAAATCCCTTTCAAAACACATATGTTTATTGTCTATTTCACAAGCAAATTACTGGTTTGTTGGTTTCACTTAAAAAGCACACAAAAAGTGGAGAAAACAGGAGTGCAAGCACTTTGTTTTTAATTGACACAGCTGCTTAATGTCTAAAAGCCATTAAAATCAATGTCATTATACAGAAATGTACTTACTTAATTTTATTATTTATAACTTGGGTTAGTTATTTCTGGAGTTTTAATGGAAAAACTCACACGTTTGGGCCCAAAATTCATCACAGAGCAAAAATATATCTATTGTCATATCTTGCAGGCTTTATATCTCTAAATTAAGATATTTATGGCACTAGCAATTTTCCCAGGATTCCTCTCACTCACACCTAAACAGAAGAGTTACACGTGTAAGGTAGGGCTCTGTTTACATTCTTTCTGTAATACAGTAAGATGACATGAACCTGGCTACAAAAACATGATGCAAATATAATATTATTTTATTATTCGAAATATTCACCAGGGGTAAGTGTACTGATAAAAGATATTGTAAAGCATCAGTTACCAAAAAAAGTGACCAGGACTAGGAAGTTCTTTGTTTAAAATTGCTTCAAATATTACCTAGCTTAGGACCTAAGGAATGCAAAGCCTTTTTATAGAAAAAAAACCTTAAAGACACTTCTGCATTACAGGAATTCACCTGAAAAGTGAGTATGGTCACATTTGAGTCAACCCTGAATGAGCCAGCTCAATTCCAGAAGGTATGGGAAAATGGACTATAAAGTCAAGGACAGACAGCTGGATGTTAAACCTGGCAGTACAGGGCTGCAACGGGTGACTCACCAGCAAGCATCAAGTACCAACTTGGAGGCTGTGGCAAAATACTCACCTGTGAGATTAGGTGAGAGGCTAAAGTTGATCTGATTAAACTGATGCAATGTGTGTGTCAACAAGCAGCAGCATGCAAAGAAGTTTTACAAACCTCAGTTCAGTGAGGTTCAAACCGAAAATCTGGATTTTTTCCTTGACAAATCCTGACAACAATAACATCAACAAAGAACTGTTTCATTTCACCCACTCAGCCTCAGATAGCTTGTCAAAACTGTCTTACCTTGACAATCTGTGAATGAAATCCTGCTCAGCTCTAAGGTCACTGGAGCCACCAGGTTGGTGCCACTGCCTCTGACCAGAAGACTCCAGCTGAGGAATGGGACTGCTTGTTCATAGTCTCCACTAAGCACCAATTTCAGAGTGCCTTGATGTACATTATAACTTGTAACTTGGGCTCCATACTTCTGCTGAGCTCCAAACCATACTCCTACTTCCTCGTCAGACCCACTTAAAGCACCGATTTTAGCTTATTTAACCAAGGTAAACTGCTGAAACCACTAACTGGTGCACTCTGACATAACTGCAGATCACCTCAGGCAGTCCTTCCATACCCCAGGTGAATGAGCTAACCACTGAATAAAAGGAGCACAGAGGAATACACTCTTGCCTTTCAGGTTTCATTATCTAGAAGGGTCCCAGAAAAGTTTCCATTTAAATTATTTTTTAATTCAGATAGTATTTGAAATGGTTTTGGTTGAATAAAGCTGTATTTCTAGGAAATAAGTATTAACATAATAAATAGAAGTACTGTTCCAGAGCCACATAAAATACCCTGCTTCTGGCCTAGAGAATTCAGACAAGAAGAATTAAAAAAAGAGTAATATAATTATATCATAGCATGTTTTCTTTTTATTGCAGGTCAGCTGAGCCAAGACATTCTAACAAAACATTTTTCTTAAGGTATACTATCTGCTGTCTCTCAAACAAAGAAGTGCTGAAAATGCCATCAGTAAAGCAACTTTAAGAAATATAAATTATAAACTCCTATATAACTTTTGGAGACTCTTAAGAAATTGTATCCAACCACACAAGCTCAGTTTTTTCTGGGAGTTTACTTGAGTACACTTCTAACTGAATCCATTTGCACAGATAACTGTCTTAAGCTTATCTACTACCATTTCAAAAGCAGTGAGGATTAGTGCAAAGCATCTCCTTCCTTTACAGAGGGCATTTTCTATGATTTTTATGGCCATTTACAGAAAGCCAATACAACATGTCACAGCACTTCAATGACAAGAGATCCATAACCTCCTTCCAGCTTTGTGTGCTTCATTAATCAGCCCCTAAAACAGGATTCATTGAATATATCTCATAGTTAGATAAATGTACTACCTACTTTATACATAACTCTAGAAATATGCTACCATACCTTTCCTGGATTATTTCTCTTAGCTTTCATTTTGATCACATCTACTGTCAGCTATGAGAAACAGTACTCTTCCCTTCCTGAAGCTCCATTTTGCAACATACCAAGTGACCTGCTTGGGGCTGGGCACTCAATTCACAGCAACTTGAAAATTCTCCTTTTGGTCAGGTGACGACTGGAGAAAGAGGAGATGAAGTATTACAGCAGTTCCTGATGTGGCCACATGGACCAGAGTCCCATTCCTAACACTTTCCACAATGGCTGCAGCTGAACAGTGATGGCAGCAGAACTTATGTATTCTTTCTTTTCTCTATCACCATGAAAAGAAATATATCTCTCTGGCAGCTTGACAGCGAGGTGAACCGAGAAGGTACATGCAACACACTGGGCCAGGGTTATTGCTTGTCTGCCCTGTGCATTCTCTATTTGGTTTTACTCCTTAGTGGTTTCTTCCACAGAAAAATGCACACAACTCACGACCTTCTTTCTGTATTTTACCTCCTGTGCTCTCTACACATTTGAAGACTAAAATATATGCTGATTATACTTTAAAACTTAAAGTTCAAGCCCCAAAAGAATGACAAAAGTAAGGAGCATTTCAACAGTATTAACTCTGACATATACACCATGTTTTACTTTTGTAGCTTTTCCGCCTTTTTCCATTTCTCCTTCTCTCCTCCAATCCTGAGCTGCTTATGTGAGCAAAGAGAACTCAGATACAATTTCAGTTATCTCAAACCTCTAATGAACTAAAAATTTTCAAACTTTTAGAGTCTGAATAACAGCTATGATTTCATCATTTTTAATGTTCTGTTTTTGGATTTCATCCAAAAGTGGAAGCAAAAATTATGATTGTTTCAGATGCATCTTTGATAAATATCGCCAGTGTGCTCATGCTACATGGGGCACAATGATTGATGTTGTCCATATCAGAGCCATGGATGCTTAAAGACTTACAAGGGAATATGTTCCGGCAACAGTTCTGGTTCACTTGCCTGCCTAAAACCCATCATTGATCTTTGGAACAAAAAATTCATCCGTATACATAAGACCTTCATCTTATGACTATACAGAGATAACTGCGTAAGTGAACAGATACATACACATCAGACATACCAGACCTCTGCAAAATGCTGAATCTTACTACACAAAACCATCAGTCCTCAGGTTGGCTCCACAGCCTCAAAAAATTGATGCCAAAAAACTGGATAATTTGGACAAACTTTGGTTGTAGCCACAAGACCAACCCAAATAAAAATGATAACGTTTTTCATGTCTGCCCCACAGCATGCACAAAGCCAATGCAATGTCTGAACAAAGCAACACTATGATTAATATTCAGCAGAACATTGATCATGATGAGGATTGATTTTAAATCTTTATCTTTCCAGTTTACATTTTGATGTAAAGCCATCTGGATTCAAAAGGATTCAGGAGCCTGTAGATTAGATGGGGTTTGGATTAGACCTTTAGCTCTTCTGGCTGCCCAGATGCACTGATTCACATAGAAATTGCTTCTACCTGCAAAATGGGTGGAGAAAGATATAATTTTGCCTTTTAACTTGATCTGTACAAATTAAAAAAAATAAAAAGCAACTAGTTTACATTCCTTGTAAAACTACCCCATGTCATAATTTCTATTATTTCTGTGATAAAAATCTTGCCTAGAGATATTATGTCCCTGTGGTGAGAAACTATGAAGTCATACTTAGCGAGTCTGAAATTCCCATTTTGACAGGAACCTGAGAGCATATAGACAGAAGACCATTCTCTGTAACAGAAACACATATGGCAGCCTGCAGACCTTCACAGGATGAAGGTACATCTGAATAGAAGTCCCATTGTTTTAAGACTAAGGCTGAAGAAAGAAGATGAACAGCAATCAGAGGAGAAACGCAAAAATGAAATGGAGTTGTAACTTCCAGATAGATAGTGTCTCGCCTTTTCCACCACTTACTATACATTAATGAAGCAGTAAATGCAAATCAAATACTTATTAAAAATACCAGGGATAAGGAAGGGGCGTATTAAAGCTGTCAGAAGTTTGAATTAGAAACATTGACTGAATGAGGCTTCATCAATTATAACATTGTTAATTCTAATCCAGCTCATCTGTTCAATCTGCTTTTTACAGTCAAGCTATCCAATTATCATCCTTGTCTTCCTACTCTCACTGTTAATATCTCATCCTCTTCTGATTCTTTTTCCTTACTCAGTTTGTTCTTAATCCAGCCCCTATTAACCCTACCTCTGTTCATCTATCTGTCTCTCTGCTTCCTTTCGCTGTTAGGCAGAGCTTTTAAAATTTCAAAATCTGTTTCTCCTGCTTCTTATTATTGCCAGCTGAGCACTCTAAAGTGGTATATAGCCAAACTATTCAACCAAAATTGCTTTTAGTGTTTCTAAGCCTCCTTATCTCTGTTCAATCCTCATCCATTTCACATCTTTTTGTGGCTACTGACTGTATGTATTTTCCTACTATTCTCCATAAACTGCTAAAGCAATGTCCCAGTATGGCTCTTCATTTACTTTGATGCCTGCCATTTCTGCGGTTACTTTTCTGCCCACTCATCACATCCTAGGGGACCCAAACTAAAGTTCTGCTTGCTGCCTGCCAGTGGCAGTTTCAGTGAGACCATTAACTCTTTCTAGAACCAGCTATAAGCAGAGAATGTGATTTCCTTTCACTACTGCCATCCCTCCTCATCCAGTCTTATCCTGTCCTCTGTGCAGCTCAGCTTCCCAGCATGTCAAAAGGAGAGTATATTCGGGAATGACCCACCAAGGGGAGGAAACCCTTGAGACTTGGTGGTCCACACAGGACCCTGTCCTGAGCCTTCACAGGAAGCATGACAACCCCACACACGCCTGCCAGAAACCAGCCTGGAGCGCCCACCACACTTCTCTCACAAACCAGCACGGACAACACCCCTGGGCCTGACCGCAGCTTCCCCCACCCCTCAATAGCAAGGACAGACTTCTCAAAACCTTATGTCACGTTTAGAATGGACCATTGAGGCCCTCTGCCATACATCCCCACCCGCACTGCTATACCAGCAACAGAAGAGGGACAGGGGGACAGCCCTTGTACTAGTACACAAGACTCTCAATAGAGAAGATTTATTCTCACTGCCAATGCGAACGTAGAGAGCAAAAGACGTCTGGCCTTGACAGTAAACATGCTTCTCTTGGCAGAAATAATGTGGTATTTAACTAACCCTTTTGTCCTGACTTGCCACCCTGGGGAGGCACCTCAACTTCCACCTCTCATCACCACTCGCTTGCTGGCCCAGGGACAGACTGGCCAGCCTCTGCCACCTCTGGTCATGCTAACCATCTCTGCTCACTTTGGACCAGATCTATAGGCTATATCTGATGAAAAACATCTGGATCAAAGGGAAATCAAGGAAATAACAGGCACGCCAGGATCTGGCATGGCCCTAGCATCTCAAGGGAAGAAAGGAGCTATCTGCTCTTTGCAGACTTTTGGGCTGGGCTAGCAGTAGGAACTAGTGCTTGGCACTGTACCTGCTGTAGCTGAAGTCCTCCCAGTCAGAGCCCAGTCCTCAATCTTCTTGGCCCTCTGCCTGTTACTGATCTCTATGTTTTATGTCATCCAAGAGGGAAGATTAACCACTTACTTTACTCTTCAGGATGCCACCGGGACTGTTTAGCCTGGAGAAGAGGAGGCTGAGGGGAGACCTCATCGCGCTCTACAACTACCTGAAAGGAGGTTGTAGCGAGGTGGGGGTTGGTCTCTTCTCCCAAGTAACAAGCGATAGGACGAGAGGAAGTGGCCTCAAGTTGCACCAAGGGAGGTTTAGATTGGACATTAGGAAAAACTTCTTTACTGAAAGAGTGGTCAGGCCTTGGAACAAGCTGCCCAGGGAAGTGGTAGAGTCACCATCCCTGGAAGTATTTAAAAGGCGTGTAGATGAGGCGCTTAGGGACATGGTTTAGTGGGCATGGTGGTGTTGGGTTAACGGTTGGACTTGATGATCTTAGAGGTTTTTTCCAACCTTAATGATTCTATGATTCTACGATTCTATGATTCTAAATTTGCAGGTTCTTTCACCAGAAATATTAAAAAATCTCTTCTCATCATTCAATTACTTCTCTTCCCCCTCTGTCCCCTATTATTTTCCTAAACATCCTTTATGAAGGGTTTTCTCTTATTTCCATGTCTGAATCTCTCTCTCTTTGTTCATATTCTTTACCTTACTTCTTGCAGGAGACACACACCAAAAAAAAAAAGAAAATACAGCAACCATCATATGCTTCCTTTCTGATTTGTATCCTTATTTATATTAGTAACAAACCCATTATAATGAATGATTCATGGCATTAAGAACCACTGAGTGTGAAGCTGGCTTACTTTAGCCCTAAAATGGACGATAGATAGTGGAGAACAGTTAGAGGACTAACATTTGCAGAAAGAACAGCTGATTTTGAAAGAACATGTTTCTCTAAGACTTAATTTACTCCATGGAAAGTTTCACTGATTAGGACAAAAAAGGTTCCACAAGGGTAAGGTATCTGGTTCTGTAAAAAGACAAAGGATTTTCTTGCACCCAAAGCACTTTGAAAGTACTAACCAATAAATACTTACAGACTTGTACCCACTGGACTTTCCAAAGTATTTTAGGCTTTCACATTATTTTAAATGCAGTTTACTGTTGCCATTGAAGCTGATGAAAACCTCATTTTGACTAAAAAAAAAAAAGATTTAGCATGATGCAAGACAGTCAAAGCAACACCCTGTAATATATAATACACAAAGAAGGTTTTTTCTGTTGTTATTCTTGCTATCTTTGAGAAAAGAACACCACCTTGAAAGCCATTATATTAGAACAGAGATTTGTTTTTTGTTTTTTTTTTTTTTATTTTAGCACCTGGCTTAGAAATGAGCTCTTAATTTGATGCTACTTCTTGCAAAACCATTTAGAAAATGCTTCAAGAATTGCTTCAGAAATAGCTTACCACCCCCAGACTATCAGCATTTTCACTTTGAGGTTAGGGTGTTATGATCATACACACAAAATGCATTGTGCTAATTTTGGTTACCAGCATATGAATACAATTCTCTTTTCTCTCTCAAGTCAGTCAGTTTATTCTACATACTTCATCATTTAACTAAATAATCTTATAGCACAGTGCTGAAACAGGAGGCGTTTTGTTGTCAAAGAAGAAAATCTGGTTAATAGTGTATGCTTAAGCAAATTCACAGATTTCACTGTAAAAGAAAATTGTCACCAACATTTGTCTTCTGCACTTAGTTCCATCGTTAGCCATGGTTAAACATGCAGCTCAGAATAACGTGCGAAGGCAGGCTGAGGAAAATCTATAATCTATTCTTCAAGCAATGATCCTAACATGGTTCCATCCATTGCCTCTTGGCTTTATCATCTTGCCAGACCAACGTTTGGGAGCAACGGATTATTGCCTTTGACAAAGACCGGATGAAACTAGGGAATCTAACTGTTGTTTTACACACCATCACTTCCAAACCACACACTAGTTTTTGCCTTACATGTGTGCTCAGGACACTACAAGAACTTAAGGAATGTCCCAGCAGTTCAGGCCAATGGTTCATCAAGCCCAGTGCTGTCTCTGCCACAGAGCAGTAAGAGATGCTTCTCAGGAATACCACAGGCCCACTTTCTACAGTCTGTTCCCTCCTCCAGCATCCAGACGTCATGAATTAGGAATGATGGACAGTACTAACCTCCCCTGTGCTTTTACTATCTATGTATGGTGCTATTGTTCATAAATTCATGCAACTCTCTTGAACCTGCTGATACTATCCATCTTCACAGTTTTCTGTAGTAGTAAATGCCAGAAGTTCACAATCTGCACTGTAAAATACTTTCTTTTGAGTGCTTGAAATTTATCTACCACCGTTTTCATCTAGTGCCCTTCAATTCTTACATTTTGGAATTGATGAAAGACAGTTCCAACAACCCTTATCTGTTGCCCTCATGATTTTGCAATCTTCAGTCACCTCACCCCTCAACCTTTTCTCCAAACTGAAGAAACCTGGATCTTTTAAGTCCTTCCTCAAAGACTGCTTCATCCACTGTATCATTTTAGTTGCCCTTCCCTCTATTCCTTCTGCAGGTCAGGAGGCCAAAACTGCACACAGTACTCAAGATGCGAGTGCATGAAGATTTTACACAACAGCAAAATAATGCACTCCATTTTATCTTTAAAACCCTTCCTGATGACGGCCAAGATATTTTATTTTTTAAAAACTTTTTTGGCTTCTGCTGCAAACTGAGCTAATGGGTTTCAGAGAACTGTCAAGACAATCATGACAAGTCCAAGAACTCTTTAGAGTACATTAAATACTATGTTCAGTGTGTCCCAATCTAGTGAATAAAGCTTTAAGAATAAGCCCCTGCTTTTCCAAATCTGCTCTGCAAACAAAATCTTGGGCTGTGCAGAGTTAAAGTGTACTTGTTTATTTGAGCTTACCTTCTGTCTACAAACAGAATAGATCACAGCCTTGTTTTCCAGCCCTCTAGTCCCCATAGTCTAGACAATCTTTCTGTAGGAAACCTCTCCCACCTCTTTTTAACGTGGCTTCTTGAAGAAGCAAGTCTCATGCAATTACGCTATGCCTGCATGTGATAATTTGCCATTCCATTCCCCAGTTATCTTTGAACCTACTAGCCAATTTCAAACACATTAAGCAGAAGGATAAAAATCTCCAAGGTCAATATATCCTTAAGTTTCATGGAAATAGGAAACTGGAAAGAAAAGAGACCCCAATCAGTGCCTCCATTAAAGGAAAAGCTATAACATGCAGTCATCCTTAACAGAAAACCTGCATAGAAAGAGATTTTCAGTGCCTCAATTGCACAAGAAGTTTCATTTTGAGTTTGTACTTCAGTAGACATCAGAGAATGTAATCATAAGATACCAATCCATCAGAGACCAATCTTCATTAGTTCTAACACTCGTAGAAGTACATATTGATTCACCTCGGGTAATGATTCACAGGAAACCACTTAAATTGTTTCATGGCAGCAGAAAAGACTGGGCCAGATGCAGCCTCAGCTGGAGTTGCCGACAGCCCCTCCATTCTGGCTTGAAGATACTCTTGGATAAAATTTTCTAATTAGCAGCGTGACTAGTGCCCCACAGACCAGTACAGAAGAAAACAAAGAAAAGCATAAGATACCAACTTCTTTTTACTGCACCAAAATCCATACTTGTCAAACACAATTGCATCTAACTGCAGAACAGAGGCTGGCAGTCACTTTTGGTGGACAGGATTAAGAGTAAGGAGAAAGAGGGGGATTGCCCCATGCCTTCCACCAAGCAGGCTTCCACTGGGAACTTTGGCAGCAAGGAGGTGAGAGCTCATCTCCACTAACAGCAAAACCCGGCCGATGGCTGAGGCAGCAGCACCCGGCCCATGGTGAATGATTTGGCTCTGCTGGAGGACCTCCAGGAGAGGCAGCAGCATCCCTTTCACAGAATCACAGAATCATTAAGATT
>NW_009219308.1:0-397 GCF_000690835.1 Fulmarus glacialis
GCGGGCTGGGCGGTGGGGTGAGGTGCGGGCCCTGGGGGGAGGCTTCGCGCCCGGGGCTTTGCGTACCGTCGCCCCGTGAGCGCGGCCGTCCCTCTCGCCCGCAGCTGCACGTCCCCTACACCGAGCACTTCAGGCTGGAGCCGCTGTTGCGGTACCACCGCGTTATCAGCTTGGAGGACTTCATGGAGGAGCTGGCGCCGGGTCACCTGGCGAGCGGGTGGCTTACTGCTTCGAAGCGGCGGCTCAGAGAAGCGCTGACAAAAGCACTTGTCCCATGAAGGTGAGTTCCTCCTGCAGCCCCGCGGGCACGGTTTAATCCTGCTGCTGTTCCAAAAGGAGTGACTGACTCGTTCAGGTCGCCATTGATTTGCAAATTTAGAAGTTACCCACCCCAAAT
>NW_009219308.1:418-2377 GCF_000690835.1 Fulmarus glacialis
GTTGCTGCACCTTCACGCTTTTTTTTGTCAGCAAATCCTTGGGGTTCGGGAAAGTGGTCTGTGCAAGCAGGTTTCATCACCTCTGACTTGACTGTGACTGTAAGGAGAGCAGATCTGTAGCTTATCTCCCACTGGTCTCTGCCTGTTTCCCATCTGTGGGATAGTTGTCCAGCTGGTTTTAAAGCAACCTCTTTTAAATACAAGTTTGAGAGCTGTGGTGTTCTTCTTTTAAGACAGCCTTTGCATTAGTTCTCAGTTAACTTTCTTTAATGTGTTTCGCTCTTTCTTTAATTTGTTTCGCTCTTTCTTTAATGTGTTTCGCTCTCTCCTTCCTGCGGAGCTGGTATATGACAAACAGGCTGTTATGTTCGGTCTGCTTTCTTCCTGTAAGAGAAAAACTCTTCAACTCAGCACCCCAGGATCTTGCTAAGTCTGCGTTTCAGGCTCTGCGTGTGCACTGAATGAACACTTGTCTTTCCTTTGCAGGATGGAAATCCATTTGGTCCCTTCTGGGATCAGTTCCAAGTGAATTTTGATAAGTCTGAGCTCTTCAAGGGAATTTCCTTCAGTCCTGCGTACAAGGACCACTGGATCCAAAGGTAGCAAGAAGATGGAAAAGTGCTGGCGTGCCACTGTAGGCATTTAGAGTAACTGAGGAAAACAGTTGTGCTAGTCACTGCGTAAAGCCTTTGCATTTTGGGGGAGAAATTTAAGGGGTTAGTCAGCAATATAATTAAAAATCTTAATGCTTTTTCCATTAAATATTTGCTGAGCACCCTCTTCCTGTGGACAGTATTAGGTGTGAGCTCTGTTAGGCTGATTGACTTCTGAGCCAGTAATATTTAGTTACAGTATTTATTGATTACATATGTAATTATTCTTCAGAAAGAATTTGTTTTTCAGTTGGTGATCACGAACTGTATTTTGCTGGTTACCTCATGTTTTCAGAGCCACTTTAGTCTTATCAGTAAGCTTGGGTGACAGAATTGCTCTAGTCTGGGGTGAAAACGTAAGCTCTCATTACTTGGTAGCTCATTGCTACGCACATGACATTCTCTTTTGTCTGTCAAATAATACTAAGTCATTTGTTACTAGGTCTGAGGTAAAATGCAGCACCTGAGTTTTGCTTCAATGTTCTGTTTAAAATGGCAAAATAGTTAAAATTCATCTTGGGTAAATTTGGAGCAATAGATGCTGCATATTTCAGGGTGCTCATAGTTTTCATTCTAACCTTGACAGTCTTTGTGCAAGACGATGCATGCAAGGCTATGTTTCGGTCTGCTGGTTTTTTTTCCGTAGGTTTTCACCATCTGAGCACCCTGTACTCGCCTTACCTGGAGCTCCAGCCCAGTTTCCAGTCTTAGAGGAGCACCGACCCCTCCATAAGTATATCGTGTGGTCTGATGAAATGGTGAAGAAAGGAGAAGCCTATATTCATTCTCTGCTGGTCAGGCCCTACGTAGGAATTCACCTGAGGATTGGCTCAGATTGGGTACGGCTGCTGTGTGAGGCTGGTTGCTGCAGCCCCTGCAGTGGCTAAGGCGCTGTGGAAGAGGAGCTGTGCTTCTGGGCTGGCAGCCCGAGCCCTGCTGGCTCTCGGCAGCTCACTGCCTGTTAGCAATGCCGCCAGGATTCCTCTTTCAAACAGGCTGTAACGCTGCTGGCAGAGGTGGGGGACGTGGTAGGGTTTTCTCACACTTGCGATTCAAACATGGTATTTTCTCTTTTCTTCTTCCAACAGAAAAATGCGTGCAATATGTTAAAGGACGGGACAGCCGGGCCGCACTTCATGGCTTCGCCTCAGTGCGTGGGCTACGACCGAAGCACTGCGGTCCCTCTTACCATGGACATGTGCCTGCCAGACCTCAAAGAGATCAAGCGTGCTCTCAAGCTCTGGGTGAAAAAGACAGAAGCTAAATCTGTTTATATCGCTACTGACTCTGAGCCCTCGACGACAGA
>NW_009219308.1:2408-4883 GCF_000690835.1 Fulmarus glacialis
GTTCTTCCAAGGAAAGGTAAGTCTTTCAGAAATCCGTTCTGGCAGGAGTGCTTTAACAAAAGCCTTCCTTGGATTCTGGCTTATTGCTGCCACGGACAGCAGGCAGGCAGTCGTGTAATATGTTATTCACAGACAAATATTGGCATCTCAAAGTGAATTTTGCTCACAGCAATAAAAATTAGACTGTAAAACTCTTCCTTTCCTAGAGGTTGAAGAGCATTATCCTGCATGGTAGTAAATTTCTCCTTGAAAAAGACTTCAATTAAATAAACCTAAGTGATTTTCAAAAATGTTTTGACATTTATCTATTCGTAAATGACTTATAGGGCAACTTAAGACAGAATCCACTCTCTTTTTGTTGTATGTTCCCATTTCTAATATTATGCCAAGACATTTGGATTGTAATAATAGATGGCTGGATTAATTTGCTTTCCTTGTTTCCCTGCAGATCAAGGTCGTTAGCTTGCAGCCAGAAGTGCCTCAGATTGATTTGTATATTCTTGGCCAGTCTGATCATTTTATCGGGAACTGTGTCTCTTCGTTTACTGCCTTTGTGAAAAGAGAGCGCGACGTGCATGGAAAACCTTCTTCGTTTTTTGGCATGGATCACCCACCAAGATTACGGGATGAATTCTGACCAAAAGAGGAACAGGCTCTGTAGTTCTCAGGGCTCTGAGCTTGGTACCTTGTGAGGGAGCGCTCGGTGCTAACAGCGTTCTCCTGTTTGCAGAGCACGCTGCCAGGCTGCCGCGGACCTGCTTCAGCCCTGTGGTGCTCCTCACAGTCGCTTCTAGACTGTTCTGTCTGACTTCTCCTGTATTTCCAGCATGAGGTCAGACAGAAATGAAATTTTAAATCATGTAGTTTATAGGAAACTACAAGCTATATGTAGTTTTTAAGATGTAGTTTGTATAGCTCTCCATTCTCACTATTTGGGGTTCGCCAGCAATCATGATGAAGCAGCTGCTCAGGTTTCCTCTTCTCCATTTTTTTTTTTTGTTCCGTTAAATTTAAATTTTACCTGGAGATGTTGTGAAGCTTCTTGTCCAAAACTGACCATAAGTTCTTTTAAGTGCAAAGTATTGTCAGGAATATCACGGTCCCTGGAAAGGGAGCGCAAGGTAAAGCTCAGGACGAAATTAGCTCTGGGTTTTATCGAGTACCGCTGTTGCCTTACTAGACCCATGTCACCTCAGTGCCTCGGTTTCCATTCCCCTGTCAAAAGAGATTTCATACCTGCTTCGCAGCGGTGCTGTGGGGCCCCTGGATCTCTTCAGTGGTGCCAGAGAAGCGCAGCGGGGCGTGTTCTAATGTGGCAGCTGCCTCTTCGGCCTGTCTTTGTGTGGAACGGGGGAGAAGGCGTTTGCAGGGACACAGACGGGAGGTCTTTCATAGCCAGTGGAGAGTTGGAGATTTAAGGCTTGTAGCTGTGTAGCTGTTGATTTCAGGTGGAGGTCTGTGGTAGAAATGAAACTGGTTTTGAGCTAGGAGTTTTAAAGTAGCCATAGCGGGGTTGGTGTACATCGTACCTAGGTCTGTGTTAATGTTTTCTGTTTTCTTGTTTTTATACTTTGTAAAATAACCCCTCTGACAACAGAACCCTTGTCTGGGGGGGTAGCTCCCAGTGGAAATAACTGTGGAAAGTGTTTGCTGATGGTGAAACAGCAGCTTAAAAACCCTTAGTTTGGCCCAGTGCAGTTTAGTGCTGGGAATACCGATAATCCCGATGTGGTGAGTCTCAACTTGACCAATGCCTTTTGGTACTCCTGTGACTTTATTTTTTTGTCCAAAGACTGAGTACAGAACTTACCGTTTCTTTTTTAAAAATGCCACTTAGGTGAAGCTGTGGTACCAGGTCTGGCTGCCTCTAGTGCACTACCGCGGTCCAAATGATGTGAGCGTTTACTGGGGTTTAACTCTAAATGTCTGTTTGGTGGTAGTTTTTTTTATTTTTCCCCTCCTTGGAAATGTTCCTGAGCTTTGACGGAGTTTGAAGGCTCAAGGGAGTGAGCAAAAGAGAAGGTACCCCAAGTGTCAGGGTGGCAAAGACTCGTCCCTTGTTTCCTCGGTGCTGGCTTCCAGGAATTTGTGGGGTTTCGTGGTTTGAGGGCCTCTGGTAGCTGGGTGGCCGGACACCTGCACGCGCCTCGGTATTTCACTCGACTGTCCTGAGTGATGGCGTTGGGGCTGCCTCGCCCCAACTCTGCTCACTGCAGAGCAAGGGCAGCCTTTCCAGATGGCTTTGGGAAGACAGTGTATAAAGAGAAATTTTTTTTTAAAAAAAAGGTATTTTTGGTAGTAATAAACACTTGATTTTGTATTCATTCATATTGCATGGACGTTTCTTCCTCTGTCGCAGTGTTCCCGGCTCAGCGTCTCGTGAGGAGGCGCCTTCGGCGGGGCCGGCCCGGCTGTGGCCGAGAGCAGCACAGCGCTCCCCGGGCTCCGGCTGGGGCAAAACCCGGGACTTTTGGG
>NW_009219309.1:0-353 GCF_000690835.1 Fulmarus glacialis
GCCCTGCAGCCGGGCACCCCCACCCGGCCCACGCCCTGCAGCCTGGTACCCGAAACGAGCCTGCACCCTGCAGCCTGGCACCCAAACCCAGCCCACGCCCTGCAGCCTGGCACCCTGCAGCCTGGTACCCAAAACAAGCCTGCACTCAAACCGACCTTGCACCCTGCAGCTTGGCAGCCGCACCCTGCAGCCCAGCACCCAAATCGAGCCTGCCCAGCGGGGCACCCCTGCCAAGCCTGTAGCCTCCAGCGGGGTCAGCGCCCAGGCAGGGGCAGGGGGCAACTAGAGCCAGAGTGGCCATGCCAAGCCGAGCAGCAGCCGCTGGCTGAAGCCCTGGGCTTAGCCTGGCTTCC
>NW_009219309.1:411-861 GCF_000690835.1 Fulmarus glacialis
CCCGCGCACGGCCTGGGTTTCCCCCCACTCCAGCAGCAGCTGCCTGCACAGCAGGTTCCCCAAGCACCACGGCTCACTAGCCCTTAAAATAAACCTTAACAGGCAGGAGGGGAAAGGACCGGTCCCTTCTGCCTGGTACATTTGTGCCTCAAAGGCACAAACAGCCAGCCAGCTGCTGAACTGGTTAAATATTCATGGCTGCCCCTTCCTCAGGACCCCCCAGGAAACAACAGCGGCAACTTCTCAACCTCCAGAGCAGAGTCAGGGCTGTCATCAAGAAAGCTCTTTAATAAGGATTAAAAATAATAGTATAAAAAAATCAATCCCAGAGTGCTGCCCTTTATTTTTGAGAGATAATCCTCCTTTATTTTGCTCCTGGTTTTTTTTAACATTAAAAGCAGTCCTTGCTGGAACCAGTGGACGTGCACTGGAGCCCAGCGGAGGGCCTGC
>NW_009219310.1:0-321 GCF_000690835.1 Fulmarus glacialis
GAGCAGACAAAGTGCTCTTTAATCGATTGTGACTCTTCGCCATAAACTTTACGAGGGAAACAAGCCCACCAGGACCCTCAGACAGAGCTGTCAATTAGCATCAGCAGCCGGGGTGGAGGTGGGGGTCAGCTTTTGGGTTAAAACACACACACGCACACACACAACCCTTGGAGGGGGCCGGCAGAGGCTCTCCACTCGCCACCGAGCCCTCCTGCCTCCGCTGCTCACAGGGCGACACTTGCTAAATCACGAAAGCAACTAAAATTAGCTTATCTGGGTCTATTTTTTTGGCTCCTCCTGAACCCAGGGCACCTTCTCCGT
>NW_009219310.1:449-2445 GCF_000690835.1 Fulmarus glacialis
AAAGACTCCCATGGCGCAAAAAAGGTGCGAATAAGTCCAGGAGGAAATTGATAATAGTAATAACAGAAATAGTAATATTAGCATTAGCAATAGCATTAGCATTAGCATTAGCAATAGCAATAGCAATAGCAATAATAATAGTACTATATGAAGGGTGCCTCCTGCTCTGAGGGCTTGGGGTTTAACCTTTCTCCTGTTGCTGCCTTTTGGCCACTCTCCCCAAAAATGTCCTCACGCACACGCACGTACACAAATACTCCCTACTAAGGGGTAAGGGATGGGACAGGGGTGAGCATAGGGGTAGGTGCAGAGGCAGGGGAATGGGCAGAGAGAGGGGACAGGGCAGGAGGGCAGGGCAGGAAGGGGGCAGGGGCTGCCCGGCCGTACCTTGTCGTTCTGGTAGGCGGTGACGGCGATGAAGTCGGTCTCGGGGAACACGTAGGTGCGGAAGGTGCTGTAGGGCAGCTTGAGGATGTCGTTGGCCCGGACTATGTGGAACCTGGGCTGGTACTTGTGCATGGAGTTCAGGATGGTCTGGGTGGGCGAGAGAGCACAGCCCGCGGCTGCCGTCAGCCTCACGGTCCACGTTACACGCGCGTCTAGCTACCTCCCTAAGAAAATCCCTTTTCTCCCGAAAACAACCAAAAAAAAAAAAAAAAAAAAAAACCAAATTCATCGTGAGGAAGGAATGCCAAAGAGGGAGATTTCTTTTTTTTGTTCATGCCGTTGCACAATCTGCCCCCAAATAAGGAGGTCAGGGGAAGGCAGGCACAGCAGCATCTTTGCGGGTGTTAAGCACGGCAATAAAGCAGCAAAAGGGATCTCCCCGTTTTATTACAACCCTGCAAACGCGAGGCGAGTTTTCGACACATTTCTCGCCGCTTTTCATATTTCCGTCCTTTAAAAAAAAACCCTCTACCTCACCACCACAAAAAAAATAATGTTAAAAAGCCTCTCGATTTGTGTCGGTGGCGGCAGAAACCCGTGCCAGCCCCAGCCAGCGCCTGCGACGTCAAAGGAGCGTTTCACCATGAGCCATGTTAAATTTATGTCTCGGAGCAACGCTGCAGAAGGAACAGACATTTTTTTTTTCCAACCAGGTGTCTGAAAGCCTCGCCAACACTCAAAGCCATTCTCTACCCTCTCTCGGTTTTTGGTTGGGGTTTTTGTTTTTGGTGTTTGTTTTTTTTTGTTTTTTTTTTTTTTTTAAAAACCCGAATCCACCGCGATTTGGCTAAGGATTTTCGGAAGCGGCGGAACCCCCCGAGCCGCGCCCCGGGGGCCGCTCCGACCCCCTGCCCCTCGCTGCCCGCACCGGCAACGTTTTCCTGCCCGATAGCGATTAAATAATTCCCCAACCTGCTGTGGTCGGGCTGAAATGCAGTATTCACCGCCCGGAATTGGTAGGGGAACGGCGAAAGCTTGAGTAATTATTGTCAAATAACGTCGGCCAAATGGCTAAATAATTATCACTTCATTTCGTTTTAGAAGGCAATAAAAAAAATCCCCCTTTTTTTAACCCCAGCAATAATCACCTGCTGATGAACTGTCGGATCTCTATTATATTGATATCATCTAGACGGGATTTATCATGAAAATGGTGCAAAAAGTCTCATTCAGGCGTGCAAATCTGCGTTCCTTTAAAAAAAAAAAATCATCCCTCTCTGACCAGATGGGCATTGGCTAAACCCTCATCTGCCAGATTTAACACAGTCCGGATTTTGGACAACGACAGATACCAGAAATCTTTAATTGAAGGAGGCGAACCGTTAAAAACACTGAACCAAACTAGTTTTTCCCCAGTACCAAAAAATGCTATTTTTTAGACTCCCTCTCTATCGATTTACCTTGCTGTCTATAAATAACCTTGCAATGTATTATTTAACAAAGACGCTGCTTCCTGCCTTAAAAGAAAAAAAAAATAAAAAGAGAGAGAAAAGTTACCCGGGGAGCTGCTGAGCTGCTCTCCCCACCTGAGCACCGCGTCCCGCAGCCC
>NW_009219311.1:0-1062 GCF_000690835.1 Fulmarus glacialis
CCCCACCTCCACCCTGACCACGCCCACCCTGACCACGCCCACCCTGACCACCCCCACCCCCAGGAGAAGTCGTCCCCCAATCGTCACCTGTCGGTCGTTGGAGGTTTTGCATCAACCAGACCATCAGGAACCGGGAAGCCACCGGTGGGTCACCCTAGAGGGGACATGGGACATGGGTGGGGTGGGGGTGGGGGACATCAGTGTCCCCATCCCCCCCTCTCCCCCATAACTTCCATGGATTGGGGGTGTCACCTCCTTGCAGGTCCTGGGGGACCCCCACCCAACCGGCCAGCCTTGGGGACATCTCATGGTAGTGAGGTCCTAGATGTTGGTGGCCCTCAAGGACCAGGGATGGTTGTCACCGGACCCCAAAAGCCAGGTGGCCCTCAAGGACCAGGGATGGTTGTCACCGGACCCCAAGAGCCAGGTGGCCCTCAAGGACCAGGGATGGTCATCACTGGAGCGTTGGAGCAGGATGGACCTGGGGGACCGGAGATGATTGTCCCCAAAGCCAGTGACCTGGGTGTCCCCCAAGGACAGGAGATGATTGTCCCCAAACCACATGAGCTGGACGTACCCAAGGGACCAGAGACAATCGTCCCCAAACCCCATGAGCTTGGTGTCCCTCAAGGACAGGAGATGACTGTCCCCAAATCCTGTGACCCAGGTGTCCTCCAAGGACTGGAGATGATTGTCACCGGACCCCAAGACCCGGGTGTCCCCCAAGGACTGGGGACAATTGTCACCAGACCCCGAGAGCTGGATGAACCCATGGGACCAGAGATGATTGTCCCCAAACCCCAAGACCTTGGTGTCCCCCAAGGACCGGGGACAACTGTCACCAGCACTTGGGAGCAGAATGGACCTGGGCGACCAGACGTGATTGTCCCCAAACCCCAAGAGCTGGATGTCCCCCGAGGACAGGAGACAATCGTCACCAGAGCTTGGGAGCAGGATGCACCCACGGGACCAGAGGTGATTGTCCCTAAACCCCAAGACCTTGGTGTCCCTCAGGGACCATCGATGATCATCCCCAACCCCAAGACCTTGGTGTCCCTCAAA
>NW_009219312.1:0-240 GCF_000690835.1 Fulmarus glacialis
TCACCCCGCCAGCAAAGGAGCCCGACGCCTTTAAATCCCCCCGGTGAAGGGAGGGGAGCGCTTTCCTTTCTCCTCTTCTCCATTAGACACCCTTCAGGTATTCGCAATATTCTGCTACCGTTTCGTTATCCATTAAAGCCAGGTAATAATAAGTGCGGGAAGGTATTTGGAGCCCATTGCTGTTAATGAAGGAGATCCAGCTCATCCCGAGCGGGGACGGCAGCCACGCGTCGCAGGCAC
>NW_009219312.1:498-832 GCF_000690835.1 Fulmarus glacialis
AAATACCTCGTGTCGGCTTTCCTCACCTTGCGCCCCAGCTCTTCTGCTGCGGCTGTATTTTTTAAGTATTTCCAATCTGGAACCACAGCGCTTCCAGCCTGGGTTTTAATAAAACCACATTGGCCATTACAGCTGGGTATTTTTCCCTTCATTTTCCGGAGAAAATGAGAAAGATTTCAAGCAAATTGGAAAGGTTAATTTGGGCTGAAAAGGCTGTTAGCTTCTGATGTAAAACACCTGAAAAAGTCTTGCAGAAAAGCCTCTTTCCTCTTGTTTCTGTTGGAGTCCAAGGCGCAGCCAGAGCGGCTGGGGGGCAGCAGCCGGGCTCTGCCCC
>NW_009219312.1:861-1315 GCF_000690835.1 Fulmarus glacialis
GGCTCGCCTCAAGAAGTCCTAGTCAAGAAGCTCCTGCAAAGGAAGCCATCCTTCTTCCATGAGCGGTGCGGGCAGGGGAGCGGGTCTGCGGGGTGGTGGGGCGAGATGGCTGGGCCAGGGGATGCTCCCAGTCCAGGGATGCTCCCGGGCCGGGGGATGCTCCCGGGCCGGGGATGGAAGGCAGAGACAGATGCGGAGCAAGGCAGGGAGGGCTGCGGCAGTGCTGAAAAGATCGGCTGGGGGGGCGCGCTGCGCAGTGCGTGGGGATGGCCCTGGAGGGGACGGCGGCCGGAGACGGGCTGGGAGTAGATGGTGCTCAGCTGCGTGCAGGATGCTGCCGATGGCCGGGCTGCCGCTCTGGGCGTCGAGGGGAAGGTGAACGTCTCCAGGCTGCATGCGGGCATCGTGTCCTGACTGCACCGCGGCCAAGGCTTTCACAGGGAAACACGAATTT
>NW_009219312.1:1586-3654 GCF_000690835.1 Fulmarus glacialis
GGCAGAGACGGATGCGGAGCAGGGCAGGGAGGGCTTGGGCAGTGCTGAAAAGATCGGCTGCTGCTGCGCAGTGCGTGGGGATGGCCCTGGAGGGGACGGTGGCCGGAGACGGGCTGGGAGTAGATGGTGCTCAGCTGCGTGCAGGATGCTGCCGATGGCCGGGCTGCCGCTCTGGGCGTCGAGGGGAAGGTGAACGTCTCCAGGCTGCATGCAGGCATCATGTCCTGACTGCCCCGCGGCCAAGGATTTCACAGGGAAGCACGAATTTGAGGGTGCCTCTCTTTCTGGGTGCTGAGCTGGAGACAGAGCCCAGCACGAGACCTTTGTTTTGGGGGCTGGGTTTTGTGCCAAAGGTGAGATGAAAACTTTCAGAACAGGAACAGAATCCTTGCAAGGAAACCATAAAGACGCCGCGCCTAGCAAGCTCACAAGTCGTGGGTGACGCGACCCGGAGCCCGGATGCCACCTCATCCCGCTGCAGAGGCTGAAACTCCAGGTGAGAAATTCACCCTTCCGAGGATTATTCGTTGCCTCTGAAGCGTGAGTGTTTGGTACCCACGGAAGTTCCCTGCGACTCGCGTTCCCCTAGTGCTGCCAAACCGTTCTGGGTGTTTTTTCATTTTTTAAAGCACCTACAGTGCAAATAGAATTCTTTTTGCTAAGAGAAGGTTGTGTGCAAAGGTCTCGGGGCCTGGAAGGAGTGGGGTAAGGGCAGGTCTTCAGCTCGTTCTTCGTCTGAGGGCATATGATCCCCCAGCAGTAAGTTATCTTTGATGTAACGGCACTTTGACTGCACTTGGTGCTGCGAATGAATCACCAGTATCTGTCCTGCGCCCTAGTCACCACGGCAATAATCAGGCTGCTAAACACAGTGATGCACACCCTCGGCAAACCCGGAGCTACAAACACAAGGCTGAGTTTATCTTTGTAACCGGGAAGTTTTATGGTTAATGCTTTTTTTAAGGTAGGGAAATCCCTGGGGACCCTTCCCCGGGCAGGGAGCTCCGGCCGCGGGCTGTGCCGGCCTGGAGCATCCGTCGACTGAGACGAGGAGCCTCGCGGCGCCAGCTGACTGCCGGAACTGCCTCTCTGCCGGCGTTATTCCCGCCTCTTCCCTCTGCCTTTCCCACGTACCTTCCATCTCGCTTCTAAAAGCAAACGGTGCTTCGCGGAAGGGGGGTTCATTACTCTTTTTAATAGAAGGAGCCTGCTTTGAGCGAAACGGGTGGTTAGCGAGCGGGCGCTGGTGTTTCCCTCCCCCGTCTCGGCAGGCAGATGCTGCGGCGTCTGTCGGGGAAGCTCCAGCCCAGGCACAACCATACCTGCGTTTCGCAGCTGGCCAACCTCGATATAAGCACGTCAGAAGTCGTCTCCTCCGACAAGATCATCTCCCTGCTCAGGTTTCCGCCAGCTCCCTGTAATAGTGGGATATTCCCAGGCAGGACTAGTCTCTTCCGGATGCCAAGCAGGAGGCAGAGGATGGAGGCGGCGATGAAGCTGGGGCCGGGAGCTGCTCGGGTGAAGCAGCGTGCCCGCAGCAGCACGCGGGAATCCCGTAACAAAAATTACAGTGACCAACATCACCTCCCTATCTCTCGCTATTAATAGCCTCCCAGGCTCCCAAAACGGGCAGGATTTCTTACGTTGCATTTAAACTTTACTGGGTGTCTTATTTTTCCTTTGCGTATCAGGGAAATTGGATAACACCGCCGGCTTGCTCAGTTTTACTTTATCAACCCTGCCAACTCCTTCTCCTCGCCTTCTCGCCTCCCGAATTCCTGAGCTGGAGCACCTGTCAGAACGTGGGAGCTGAGACGATCCTGGAAAGGGCACGTTGAAATTCCCACACCTCTTCCAAAACAAAAAGCAAGGGGTGCTCTGTGACTGCCCAGGGAGAATCCACCTGCGGGAGATGCCCACCCAGCCAGGAAAAGACGTTTTGGCTTGGGAATTAGCAAACAGGGGCATGGCGGTGGCATCGTCTGACCCTTTTACCCCCTTCCTCCCGCAGCGCCGCGGCCGCGTCAGGAACGCCGACGCCAGCATCGTAGCCACAGCAGCTTCGGTG
>NW_009219312.1:3829-4116 GCF_000690835.1 Fulmarus glacialis
GCCCCGGCGCCCGCCCTGACGAGCTGCCGGCGGCATCGGATCCGTGCAGACTCGCCCGGATGCTGCAAAGCCCCCGGTCCCTTGCTTGGGATGCCTCCGCTTCAGGCGTTAAACTGTTTTATTAAGAGAAGGGTGAGATCTCGGCTGTATCTGTGAAGGGAAGGGCGCGTGATGCCCGTGGCTCGGCTCCGCTGCCTGCACAAGGTGACAGCAGGAAGGCTACGAACAGTGGGGGCTAACTGTGAAACTAAGCCTGGAAAGTGGCTTTTCTCCCCTGATTTTAACCA
>NW_009219313.1:0-28499 GCF_000690835.1 Fulmarus glacialis
AAGTGGTTGGAAGTCTTTCAACAATTGACTCCATTAGGCTTCAAATTGGAGGGCTCATCAACTAAAATGGGATTGTATTCAGTTATTTGTAGCATATTATTAATTTTTTTAAATCTTTGAATAATCTCACGGATTATATTTATTCAAATATCTGTAGCCTTTCTAAAAGCAAAATTTTTCTATCCCAGAATTTCTCATCCTGTAAACTGTCAGTCAAATTATGACAGTCTTATGGCAACCTGGTTTTTTCTGCTTCACCTTCCTCTGTTCAACTGGAAGATAAGAGATACAAGGAAATTAAAAATAATGCAAATGCAAGATAAGAATGAGTGAGAGGGTATCTTAAATGACATTTCTCAGCAGCCAAATTATTCCTCACTTACATATCAAATGCTCCTTCCTGAATACTTAATTGACCAGTAAACTTCCTAATTAGAACACAAAAGCTAGATAGAGAGTGCTTCTGGCTAAGCAGGATGACATGAGTACTGTAAGAGTACTGAATACACTTAGGTCCATATAGCACTGAGATACATTAACGCTGTAAGAGTAAACAGAGTAAATTTTCAGGTAAAATACTGGCTTTTCACCTCTGGGATAAATGCCCAGTTTCTGTCCATATTCCTACTAAATGTGAAATTAGCTTTATAATATCTCTGCCAGGCTCCTCTGAATAACATTTGGCATCTCAGAAGCTTTGTTGTCACTCAGCACAGTTTGGGCCACCTGCCCTTTCTGCTCAACGGCTGACCTATGTGAAAGGTGTAGTATCAACTACCCACAGCGGGAGGGACCTTCCGAGGAGTGCGTTGGCATGCGTCCCCATCTAAGTCACTTTAACTGATGCCTTTGATGCCTACATTGCATGCCCAATCCATAATTTCCTCGGCTGGGTTCTTTCCACTGCTTTAAAGCAGATGTTACGTGGGCAGCGTCTGTGTGCTCAATGCGCCGGGACAGCATCTCCAGAGGCAAAAAAGCAGCACTGCTGGTCTCTCATGCAAGGATATAATCAGGTCTAGTAACCTGAATTATCTCTTTGAAACAGGTATTCCCTCTCAGGTGTTGGGTTCATTCATAAAAAAGGGTAGTTCTGGCATCGCCTGAATCGGTGCTCATTCTGGTACAAATATTGCCCAGGCTGCCCTGCTGTGGTGTGCCGGTTAATGTTGTTTCTCTTTGGTTGTTGATCCTCCTAAGCCTCATTTCTTTGAAAAAGTCACAAATGTCTAAGTACTGGCAGCTTTCATAGGCATCCTGACATTTCAAAGCCAGGACTGATCTTCTGGATTTGCAGTTTACAGCAAGGTTGCAGATAAAAAATTCTGATATTAGGCCCAAAATAGCTCAGATTTTCAAATCTACAAGTTTAAAGGTATGTATAGATACTGATATATAAGTACGCGCATACAGACTTCTCTAAGAATAGCAGACTTGCATCTGACTTACAGTTTGACTTATAGTTGGGAAACGGGAGTTCAGCTGAAATAGACAACTGAGGTTGTATTAACTTAGTAAAAAATGTAGGGTCTAACTCAAAAAATCCAGCATCTTTTAACAGAAGTCAAGTGATTTTCTCATTTGTCTGGCCAGCTTCCATCAAGTTCATTACTCTTTCTTGATTAAATCTTTTCTAATGATTTCTGCCTGAATGAGAAGCAGAGAAAGGGTAGTCACAAATCACTTCTTAGACAGACTCTGACAGCGATGTATATGACTCATTTCTGTTCAGCTGGATGTAAGTCTTTAATTCTTCTTCTTAACTGTGAGGAAAAGGGTATCATCAGCAACAAATATCCTAAGGGTGTAAATTCTAAGAAGGGAAATTTCTACCATGTTATAGCTGGCAGTAATTAGAAAATTAGAAAAAATGTTGCAAGTTTATCAGGAATAAATATAACAGTGAAAAAAGGGAACCAGTGTAATAATACTAAACATTGAAGTTATTACAGTTCATTTATCACATAGAATTTATTTATCTGGAGGAGAACAAAAAGGCAACTTTTGCCTCTTTGGTGAATTTCTGTAATTGGGGTCTATAAACAGTTTGGTCTGTGAGCTGGACCACTTGAAAATGAGTAATAGGCACCTTTTGGCCTGAGTAGAGTGACTTACATAGAAAGAGTATCCTATTAAAGACCAATAGCTACACAAGCTTTTTGATACCATCAAATCTTTCAGTGAAAGATATAGGTAAGTTTTCATTTTATCCAAAGGATACTATTCATACATTCTAGCCTCAATACTGGCATAGTGTTCATGCATGTACCTAACATTAAGCACTTTGCTTAGTTCAGGTGCTACCAGATAGGGGTGTGAGAAACTTCTTGCAGTGGGAACCAGAACAGTTTCTTATTCTGGAATGGGCAGGTCTTCATTTTGCATTGTGTTAGCATCTTAACTTCGTTTAGATTTAAACATGTGGTAGAAAAAAGAGGTGGATGCTACTCTAGTCCAGATGGTGGAGTTGGATTGCACGTATTTGTTTCAGCATCACAGTATTCGAAGGATGCATGCTTCACCAGGCAATGATAATTGCAAGAGAGAGACGGGCTACAGCCTCCTTAGCTCCTCTAGTAAACCGGTGCTTACATAAAACTAAACATGTGCTAGGTGCAGAATAGCAGCTTCCTTCCAGTTTGGCCTTCCAGATAGAAGAGAGGGAAAAATATTCTTTTTCCCCTCAACCACCTTTTGTCTATTATTTTTCTCTTTTATCTACTTTTCCTCATAAGTCTGATTGTAAATGTTGCGTTTTCTGACAGAGAACTGGGCTGCTCAGAGCAAGATAACAAACATGCTTTTTCTCCCACTTTCCTTATGTAAAATAACATTTCTTATTCTATTTGCTTTGTTACCAGCTCTTATCTGTAATCTGGATCAAATACCAGGACTGTCTTTTTCCAGGAACACTGAATAATATAATGGCTGGTAAATTGTGAGGGTATTTTTCTTTTTTTTTTTTTCTCTTTTGTTCTGAATTTTTTGATGTTTCAAAATAGATTTGGGAACTATTCATACTCTATAGAAAAAGCAGAAACAAAAGCCTTTTATCCTCTTCATTTCTGACTGCTATGCCTTGTTGTTTTAACATTTTGTCTTTCCCTTTGCTAAAAAATTAGAGAGGGCTTTTTTCAGTGATACTCGTGTGAGTCAAGGCCTGATCCAAAGCTTACTGCTGTTAGTACCAAAAATTGGTGTCACCTTCTGCTGGTGCTGAACAGAGCTGGGCATCCTACCATGCAGTGAGGGATTCGGGTCCTTGGATAGGATTCCTGCCTTAAGGCTCTGCTTAAGAATGGCTTCCAAAAGAAGATGCTCAAATGTTCCTTCAAGACTGGTATTAGCTGGTTCTGAAACAGACCGCACAGGGAGCTGCTCTGCGCAAAGGGTGCTGAGAAAAGGGGCAGAAAAAGAGAGCCCCAAATATTAAGCAGGAAAACCAGACTTTAAGATGGGTGTCTATATATCAAGTATCTGTCCTCTACTTTTTGGAGAACTGAACCTCTACTTTGCTCTCCAGAGTAACAGTTTCTTCTTTGCTTTCCACTTCCCCTGTTCTCTCTTCCACAACTGTCTCCAGCAGTATCTGTTAAGAAATCAGACTTGGGGATAGAACTAAATCCAGGGCCAGATGATTTAACTTCAGTCATGGGCATTCACAGGTTATCATTTCCCTGGTAATTCCTGACTTAAAAGTTTAATAGCATATTTTCAGTCCTGTTAGGAGAGAAATAAGACTAAGATATTTTAATTGTTTTTGTAGTTGCCTTATAATTACACAAACTGAAACATTACATGGGGTCAGTTGTCTTGGTCATGTTTTAAAAAGAGGTTACTAGGTAGTAGGTTATTTAATTCCTTTACTATGTTTTAGTAAATGATTATTTCTTCCCTTCCCCTGTCCCTAAAAATCTCTTTCTTTCAAACAATATCATTAACATGCTGGATGAAGAAAAGTCTTTCTGCTGTTGCTCTGGGTTCCTGTCACCTTTTCCGTCTCTTGTGGCAGTGTGAACATCCCTTTAGACTATATACTCTTTTGGAAAATGACCCCAAAGTTTAAGAGTCCGCAGAGCCACCAATACCATGAGTGTCTGCTTTTGAGTCTGGCCTTTAGACACTTCCATTGTATAAATATTTGTGATTAATAAAAATAGCTTATAGAGCCACTTCTAGAAACTCCTCTTACTAATCACAGTGCCAGCACAAGGACCGACAAGTAAACTCAGGGGGAGCTATATTGCAAAAGAAGGATTTTACTGTTTATTGTTCACTGAGTTTGTGTGCTGCCCTTCCACATCCATCCTACTTACCAGTGAGGAGACCCGCTATTACTTTGTGTTTATGCAGCCTTGTTTCTTGCTGGCCCCTGAACACTACTGTCATCAACAGTTTTATTTGTATTTATAATAATAATAATGAATAGCAAGTAAGCACTGTAAATACTGCACACAAAACTGCTCAAGAGAATACTTTTCACAGATTAGGGCACAGTTTACTGGTCTGTCATTAAATCTCCTGATATTGCCTCAATTGCTAAAGAGAAGTGAATGAATTTTTGATTGAGATGCGATGGGTTTTACTGCATTCATCAGCCAGTAGATCCATCAAGGCATTTCTGTCATGCTTCTTATTATGATACCTCATCTCCTAGACCAGTGAAACTTAATTCCTTATTGACTGGGGCCCACGGAGGACTAACGTGAGACCAGGAAAGTCGCAGTCTCTGGTAGCAGTTGGAGGCAATCGAGTCCAAGCAGAGGTAGGAGGTGGAGTATTGCTGGCCTGGGGCAAGCTGCTAATTAAAAGATGGTTTTCTGGTAGCTTATGTCAGAGGAGCCCTGACATAACCTTCAGTAAGGGGTTTCTTTATTTCTCTTGAGTGCCAATGAATTTATAATGAATAAGATCATCAATTTAAAGTGCTGCTCCCAGTTTGGGTTGCCTTGGAGACCGCTGACCTGCCGTTAGAGCAAGGCAGACTTGGGGAGCAGCCCCTGTGTTCTCGCTGGTGTCTGAGCATGTTCTGCGACTTGGATGAAAATGCAACAAATTACAAGTGTGCATATCTGAGGCAGAGTAAATCCAGATGTCATGAATCTCAGAATCAATGGTTTTCTGCTTCAGATAAATCCTTTTTTTTGCTGCACCCTTGCAGACTATGAGATAGCAGAGAGAGAAATTAAGACGGAGAGCAGTGGCAAGAAGCATCCAAGCAGAGCCTGCCTCGAGTCAAGGATGTAAAACAGGGCCTGGTCGAGGCCACATTCCCATAGTACTCTGCTGGTTTTTGAATGATAAAGGGGGAAGTAACCTTCATTGTGGGAGTCTATTCATCTTCCCTTGCCTGTGCCCATTGCATGGCGCTGAGGACAGCAGAAAACTGGACCCGGTGATTGGCCTTTCTGTGCTCCTGCTTACAAAGGGCTTCAGAAACTTCTGGGGCAAAGCATAATTTTTGCAATATTAATTATTGTTAGAAAACCAGCTTTAATAAATTCAAACCAGCTACTTATAACTTTGTGCCCTTGATCTATTTGTATGGGAAAAATACCCTTTATAGAAACTGGTATCTTCAGAGCCTTCCATCCTACGCCAAATTCAAAACATAAAAGCAAGTGAGGCACCGAGAGGTGGTGTTCAGCCAGCAGCTGCCTATCAAAACGCCAAGTCAGCCCAGGAGGGAGCAGGGGGGCCAGAACCACCCTGAGCCAGAAAGCCGAGAGGGGAGGTAAGGACCTGAACCAAAGCCCTCAGCAGGGCTGCAGAGTCGGATATTAGAGAAGTCAGCCGGAGAGAGGCCCTCAGGTGGCAGGAGTTACCCTAAATTAATTGACGCCAATTCACAGCACTTCAGTATCTACTTCACAGAGCCATCTGGGCTCATGCATAGGAGGTTTTCGGAAACCTCTAGCCAAGTGTGGATTTCTGTAAATGAGTGTTTACAAATAAGCCACTTACCACCTGGGCTTTATAGATAGCTGCAGATTTCTCTTTATCACATAACCTCAGTCTACCCAGCCAGGCAGAGCCATGTCAGATGCAAATGTTAAAGGGAAAAAGTAAAATGTAGGCATTGCAGAAATGAACATTTACAGTATCTGAGGTAAGTGCTGGCAAGACCAAGTATGAAATGCCTGAGGAGTTCAATAAACTGAAGAGGTATTTATGGGAAAGGAAGTAACCAGCTTGAAAGAATGAAGAAGGGAACAAGACTTGTGAACGTATTTGATTACCATAAACAGAGACCAGCTGCCTCACACATCCTAGACAAATACAGTTTGACTTGTAATTAATTTCATTGTATAAAACCCACCATCTGTAGGAAGAAAAAGCAGAAGGTAGAAGAGGAGGTAGCATAACTTCTTCCCTATGCCAGTCCCCGAATTAATACTGCAAAAGCAGCAGCACCTGTAGACCATGTAGGAGATAAATGCCTATAGTTTATGACATCTGCTCTGGCTTCACTTGAATAGATAACGTCAGATAAGTAAACCAGAAGAGTTTGGGGAGTGACTACACAAGTGACTAAAAAAAAATTGTTCTTAAAGCATTGCGGGAGGTGCCTAATGGTAGTGATGCACTTTAAAAAGAATGTTAATTGCCAAATAGATGAGATAACTGGAATTTGGGAGTTTTAAATACGTTTATTTTAAAATGTCATGAAGTAAAAATACAATTCAAACTGAAAATGCAATAAGGATTAAAAAAAATGTTTGCAAGTAATGGTCAGATTAGAAATTTAGGTTTTAAATTGCTCAAAACCAGGATGCTGTCCATTTGTGCAATTAAAACAAGGGGCCATAGCTCTGGTCCAGCCCTCGTGCTCTGCAGAGAAATCATACAGACCTAAGCATAGTAATTAATGTAGCTATGAGGGACATCGTTGAAGTAACATGAAACACACCAAACCTTTCAGCATTTCTTTCTACAATGTTTCCTCGGTCTCAAACAACTATCAAGGTACTAGGTCTTTTAACGGCACTCACTCTTGAAGGCTGCTTGAACAAGGCTGGTTTAAGAGAGTCAGCAGTGGGCAGGAGCTCTCTCTATTTGATTGAAACTATCAATGGTAGAAATAGAATAGCTTTAGACACAGTTATAGCATGGATGATAGAGTGTGGGCATCTTATTCAAACAGAAGCAGAGAGGTCCTGGTTATACAGACGATGTGTTATTATGCTTTGGTATCACTGTTACCATGTGTGAGAATTTTATTGCTTTCTGGCAGGAATAACTTGAAGGAGTAACAGTGGTTTTGGCCATGACAGCAGGCGACCAACTCTACTGTGGTTTATGGGAATTTCTTATTTAGCAGAAGAGTAAATATTGCTCCTTTTGGCGCGTCACCCCTGCCCCTCCCAGGCAGGTAGCTCCGTCCCTCTGAAGATGGGGATTAATGTGCACTCTGACCCATCAGCAGATCCCCTGTGTCCCGCCAATTCTGCAGGGGTGTTTCTTGACTGAAATCAGGTATTTTGGGCCAGGCTCCTACTGCTGGCAACCAGGGAGAGGTTGAAGATGTGCATATGCAGTGTGTGCCTTGTACACCACTTCCATAGAACAAAGTGAGTTGCTGTCTATGGCCCTTGGCCCAAACAAAGAATAAGGCTGCAGCCTGCCTTTGTATTACTCATTTTGCATGGCAGTTTTCTGGGGTTTTGTTTGTTTGTTTGTTTTTTCTCCTTAAACTGCGTCTCTAAGTTCTTACTTTGTCACCTTGGAAAGTACAGTGTTTCACAAATTATAGTACACAGAAGGAAACTAGGGTTTAGCTGTTTTGGGCTTCCCAATGAGCATTTCTTGTAGTGCCGTTACTGAGGCTGTTATCTGAAAAATAGCTCTATTAAATGAAGAGCTTTGATATGTAGGAAGAAAATTATCTGATTTTTTTTCCCATGTTAAATTACTATACTGATGCACATCCAGGAGGGACTGTATTTTTCTTGCGGAAAGAACAGTTAAGTGTTCATAGGACCAAACATTTTCTTAATGGGAAGGTGTTGTTAAAAGTTGCTCTAGAAAATGTTTTGTTGTTTGTCATTACGAGCTATGGCTAATGTAACAGTTACAGGGAAAAGACAGACTGTTATTTCACGGCTTGCTCTGCGCACACACGTGAGCTCTGCAGAAGGATTTAGGTGGCTGAAGGAAGAGGACAGCAGAGCGGGACGCGCGGTGCGGGTGAGGAGTGATGTGCCACCACTTGCACCGCTGCAGGCGAGCAGGAACTGCTGCGTCAGGGCTGGAGAGCCCAGTCGAGGTGGGGAGCCTTGCTTCAGCCTGAATGCAAGACTGCTGTGCTTGCAGGGGACAGGACTAAGGATGTTTTCCTTGCTTCACGCTTTCTTCCAGTTGCCTTAGGCAAGTCCCTCTCGGTGTGCCAGCTTTTGTGGGGGCTCCTGTTAGACACCTAACATGCTGTCACCTGAGTCTGCGCCCCAGAGCAGAGCTGTAATTGCACAAGGCAGTGAGTGCTGGACTTCAGGCTCTTCAGTGCCTGGCTTTGTAGTGCCTGCTTTTTTCATGGGTCTAGTCTGTTGGTAGACTAGAAAATAAGTTTGATTTCAGAAGTTCCTTTGATTTCAACTGCCGTGGATTCAAAGAGAAATTACTCATAGAAATTACTTTCTTGAAGACATGGCGTAAATATTACCCTTTACTGTCCACTGAAATCCTCCTAAGTGGCTATTCTGATCCAAATAAGTTCTGCTCTTAAGATGGCAGAGCACAGCGTGAGTTATTTTATTTTGCAGTACAAATGTATCCTGTATTGAGTGTCTGAGGCAGGCAATTCAGGAAGTGTAAATAATAACTGATTTTGACTGAAATGCCTTGTACACTGGAGACCCTTCAGACAAGCAGAGAGCAGCTTTCACACATTTTTTCCAGCCACGCTGTAGAACAGAATGCAGAAATCCAGATTTGTGACACTCTGGGTAATTCCTGCTCCCCTACTGGAAAAAAGAAAAGACTGCACTGCTTCACTGGTGTGGCTTTTTGCCTGTGACAAATGCACTGACATAACCTTTTCTGTGATTATTCATTTTCCTTAATGGATTTAAGAGAGAGGAAGTTCCTTGACAGTATTATGGAAAGATGCAGCAACTACGCTGTGGCAGAGAGGAGGTATAAGGCACGTAATATATCCTGGCTTTGCAGCAGTGCTGTAGAATGAAATGCTGTGCTCTCCCCTGCAGAATGTAACTGATGAAAATTCCATCTACTGTGGGGCAGTCTCGGGGGGGAAGGTTGCTCCTGAAGATGATAAAAGCAGTGACAGAAAAAAGGACAATACAGGAACTATTATACATACCATGCACATACAGTGAATAAAAACACAGCTCCACACAGGAGGAGTGCGTTTAATGACGTATTGATGAAACATTTACTGATACAAATGTGGGGGGTCACCATCTGACCTCGCCTGTCTTGCCCTGTGTCTGTGTGTGTGCATGCTTGGCGATGCAGCGTGCTGCAGAAACCCGCTTCAGGTGCTGCTGAACTGGCAGCAGGAAAGTCTGTAGTGCTCAGGGGCTCTCGGCGAGAAACACTGTGTGGTACTGTGCCGTGCCACAGGCTTGCTGGCTCAGGGCACGTGGAAGGTCGGTGGGAATGTCTGCGCTTATACAGGATCTGCTGCCGATGCGTGGACTGACAGCACGTCAGGGCAAGGTTGATGAATGTGGATGTAGGAAGGTATTGCTAGGAACTGCATGCGCCATCAGAGCCTCCCCGGCTGGTCGGGGCAAGTTGAAGCAGCAATATGCTTTCTGCAGTGCTTTCTACAGCAGACTTTGCTGCAAAGACCCACTGAAGCTAATTTGAATCTATTCAAATCTGTATTCTGTTCAGAGATTCGTGTGTGCGTATAATCACCATACTCAAAAGGTGAATAATCCAAGGAAGTTTGACTGTCCAGTATTACCAGAGCACCGATCAACTCATTCTGGATGTGAGATCTTGAGATATGGCTCTTTCACACCAGCATGATTTAGTCTATTAGTTGCTGGTGTTATCAGCATTTTACTCAAACTATTTTCTTCTCCACACCATGCACATCATCTGCAGGGTGATCCTTCTCTGTGTACTGTTTGCCCTACACAGAAGTCTTGATATCTTTAATTATCTTTTCTTTTTCAGACTGTGATTGAACTCTGTTCCTAACAGCTGATTGGCAGTAAAGGCTTAAGTTGCTGCTTAGAGAGTTACCAACAGTAAACTAATTTTTTGCCAGGTGATAATCAGCCACTAGTTTTGATATCCCCTTAGTTTGAAGGTATAAGAAATTATTTATAACATCACCAAATAATGGATAGTCTGGCTTTTAAGAACGCATTCTGGGAGATCTTTTGCATGCTGTATGTTGACTTGCTGTTACTAGCAGGCAATACTGAGCAGCCTTTTAGGCATATAAAAACGTAAGACTGAAAAATATCCCTACCTCATGGGGTTGATACGTAAACTTGCAGTGTATTCTATTGACTACACATCTGAGATTTTAATGCACAATATACAATGTAAATGCACAATATTCAGCTTACTAATTGTGAAATGTAGTCCACAGACTTTTTTCATTATATAATTATGTCCTTTGCTGCTGCTGCAGAAAGCTGTCTGTGCAAATACTCACAGATGCTAAGCCTCAGATCCTGAAGCCTCCCAGGCATTCATCAACAGAGAGTGTGAATGTCCCATGGGTCGCAATGAGGTCTGAGCTTTGCCCTTTTTCCTATATGAACACATGCCCATATACCCCCCACCCTCTTTTTTTTTCTTTTGGAGAGTGTAAAATATGACAAATTAGTGATACGTGACTGGCTAAGTGAGAAGATGTGCTCACATTTAGTTGACCTGTGCAGAATCTGAAACAAAAATGCCAGAAGGAAACATGCTGTAGTCAACATAATATGAATTTTAAGTTGTCAAAATCCTAGTATATAAGGCCCAGATTTTCCAAGGAGCATTTGATCTTTGCTGCTTAACTTGAGACACTTTGGGAAGGTAAAAATTTCATTTTGTTTTGTTGTGCATTTTCCTCCAGAATATTATCAGCACAAACTAAAACTTAGGGCTTTTGCAGTGACAGTTGTTTGTGCTTCCTTTTTTTTTTTTTTTTTTTTTTTAATGCATTATTCCATGTTCATAAGCAAATGCTTAGCTTGGAGCATGTTTAAAGGAACACATGCAATGTTCAATCAAGGCTGCTTTTGTACAGTAAGCACAGAAAATAACATGGGGAAAGAAAACTTCAGTAGCCTTTGGTATAGGTAAATTAGCCTGAAACTGCTCTATCGGGAATTACCGTTAGCAAATTACCAACTGGTCAAGGAAGCTGTTTGGTAAAGATGCACTGAACAATGCCTAAAAGCCACCCTTATGGCTCAATATTTCTGTCGTGTGTCAGCACCTGGTGAATATGCTGTCAGTGGTACATTCAGTATTGTAATCACCCTTGACAAGATAAAATATGGCCTCCGAATTCCAAGAACATATGGGATTATTGAGAAAGAAAATTGTGTGAACAAGGGCAATTATAGCTGTAACTATCCATGACATACTACACTGAGTCATCCAAGCATAACATAGATATAATGAAAATATTTTTAAAGGCAAACATGATGTAAACCAGTGCCAAAGTTATCTAATTTATTATTTTATCATGAATGATAAATGTTAAAAATACCCTCTACATTTCACAGAATAGCAAGAAAGCATTCTTTTATGTATGCCTTGCTACATGATTTGCAGGCATACAAAGGGAGAAAAGTTTCTTTGTAATGGGTATTGAAAGATGATGAAACATCTTTGTCATTTAAATTCCAATCTTTAATTTTTCAGGATATAATTGCTCTAGTTATTCTTCGTCATATAATTCCCCTCCTATTTAACTTCCCATCATTACCCCACCACATCTACACAGCTATGCAACATAGAGGAGGCAGTTGGCAGCCTATTAATCACAATAGAAGTAGCTTTAACCTGGAAAACATGTCATCTACAGGATTGCACCCCTATGATGATAAGATTTTGGAGCTGTTTGTTCTTTGAGATGTAACATTTCTGGACTTACATTATCATTTTCAGATGAAAGCGTAGTAGTAATATATTTGAATACAATATGCATTAATTTAAAAAAAAAAAAAATCACAATTTTTATAATGCATTTCATTATGACCCATTGCCCTGCTCTAGAGTGAAACTAGTCCTAAAGCCAAAGTTTCAGTCTCTGAGCCACTTGAAGTGAGGTCTGAACCTTGTGCTGATTTTCTGCACTGGCTATATTAAGCCCCAGAAGATCGCTTTCTGCTAGAAAGGCCACAAGTTGGCTGTCCTGAAGGGACAGAGGAATCCCACCCATTTGATGCAGCTCTGGGGCACCATCAAAGTAATTCCCTCCTTTCGCTCTGATGCAGCGTATGCGGCAGGTAGCCCTGCTAGCCCTACTCCACGTACAAGGATGCTCCCATGTGTACGTTGGACTCTGCAGCCACAAAAAAAAAGGACATCTCTGCAGCTGTTAGAAAAAAGTAAAGTGGAGAAATGTCTGTCCTAATGCTGTAGCAATTAACAGATGCTTTCCATTGTAACAGGACACTGCAGAGAGTAAATATGGGGGGGGTCAGGGCGAATGTTAGGGGGCCACACTGTACAATGTTTTTGTCCTCAGCACTGGAGCCAGCAACAGGTGAAAGAACTAAAATTATGGTGTAGCATTAGTATTTGATAATAAATGCTCTGTTTGTCAACTGTAAGTTTCAAAGCACTTAACAAAGACAACAGTATCATTGTCTTCATTTCACTGATGGGATAAACACATATTCAGGAAAAGTTACTTGCTGAAGGTCACGCAGCAGGGTAACAGCAAAGCAATGGCAAAATCCCTGGCGTTTCTGAAACACCATCCTTTCTGACCATGCCTGTGCTCCCAGGCATCCAAAACATGGATAGTTGGTGGCAGTTGATAGTTGCTACAGTTACTTGGCTGCAGGAGAGTGCAAACTGCCATGGAAAGTTAATTGTCGCATGTGCACCCACAGAAAACAGCAAAGAAGATGCAGGTGTGGTGATAGAAGAGACTTCTGAAAGATGTGTGTATATATATTTTTTTTTTTTTAATATGTGTGTGTGTGTGTATTTATCTAAATATAAGTGTGTGCATGTCACACACACACAATACTATATTCAGAGATCTAGTAGAATGAGTTTCCCTTCTAAGTCTGAGACAGATTCTGTTTGTCATATTCATAAATGTCATTTTTTTCACCTAGGAACTGACCTTGACCAGATTGCTGGAATAGTTGGGTTAGAAGAAATAATCTGCAGGAGATGCTTCATAAAACAGGCTCCTTTCTTAAAGGGGAGGAAATTACTTTCCTCAGTATATTCTGTGAGTATAAACTTTAACACAAAAATATTGTCTGCACATTACCTAGGCACACCTGACACATATAGTAGGACTTCTCATATGAGTAAAGCTCTGCTTGTGCAATCACAATAGTACTCATAGGGAGCCATAATTGTTATGCTGTTGTTTATAACCCATGTCAAAAGAATAATTTGAACAAATACAAAGTTCTCTTAGGAAATTAAGATTTCTTATTTATTTGGGGGAAAAAACAACAAAACTAAATTATTTTACTACTTACTGGCAAAGTCATTCTTGCTACATTACCTATTTTAAAACTCACATCTCATTCAATTACGTTTTCATACCATTGACAAAATGATGCTGTCCTGAAAAAAATACTGCAATAACTGCTATATACAAGCCCATAAATAAACTGCAAGATTTTCAGGCTTCAAAAGACTGAGGACAGGAAGAGATTGTTTAAAGATTCATTTGAGCATTTCTTATTCAGTACATTTGCTGCATTCAGTAACAACAAAAATACATTGAATCAAACAAAAAGAATAGACTTAGATGGCAATGGAACTCATTTTTACTTTGTGTTTTTTTACTGGTTTACCAAAACCAGAAGAAACCCCATCCCCAACCTAGTATTATAAATACAGTGTTCTAGTCCTAACCTCATGTGACATAAACAAGATAAACTGCTTCATCACAAGTAATGTTCAAAAGTTAAAGCATGGGATGCAGGTTATCCACAGTGGATCTCAGTAGATACAGGTTAATAAATGTTCCCTTAATATATAATACATCTATGTCACATTCTAAAGTATAAAACCAAAAACATTTTCACGCTTTTCTTATTTTTGGTGAACAATTTTAAAATATGGTATACCTGGATGAAAAACAGATTTAGCCCTTTATACTACTGTCATTTGGTACTGTCATTTGTATGTCACATGTTTTTCTCCAGTGGACCTTGGGTAGTGACATAGGTGACCAATATACATCAGCACAGGAGGAAATGCAGGCAATGAAAATTGTCTAGAGGGGAATATTCTTAAAAATTAAGATTTTTTTTTAAAAAAAAAAGCTTTTATATGTCCTCTGGTTCATTCACAGAACTGCTTGTGCTATAATACAATGATTAGAAGAGAAACAATCAAGGAGGGTTTCAATCTATATCCATGGTCACAGTGTTAAAAAAAAAAAAAACAAACCCAACAACAACAAAAAAAACCCAAAAAACCACAACAAAAACCACATGCTCCAGTATAAAAAATATGCTTAAATATGTTGTCTGCACACAATACAAACACTGAACTCTGTTATCACAGTACTGTTCTGTTACAATCTCCTCCATACATTCCAAGGGCTCCTTCTACTGTGTCTTTTTCGGAAAAGAAATAATCATTCTCAGGCCAAGAAAAGCCCATATATTTGCACAGCTGTAAGACAGTCCAATGTAGAAAAGTCTAGGAAAAAGCCATCCACAAAAGCCAAAATAAAGACATAGCCATTTAGATATTTAGCTTTTACTGACCTGCCTTTTAGAGTTAGCTGTCAACAACTTGAGATATTTAGCAATAGGAAACACAAGATTAGAAGCCTATATATTTCATGCATGTATATGTGTGATACGCAGTATGTCACATTCTGCTCTGTTCCAGCTGCATAAATCCAGCATATATCTGGTGAAACTAAGGTAATTTCTGCAGAATGTTTTAACTCATAGGCACAGACAAACTTGGGTGGACTCTGGGGTTTCAGTTTGGTGACCATACCAACAAGTCTTGGCCAGGAAGGGGGGAAGGCACAGGAGGTGGAAAAGATTGGTCCAAATTGAAACAGATAATTTTTTGTAAGTGCAGGAAGGAAGCATGGAGAAAACATGTTTTGGATCAATCAAAAATGAAATGCATTGATGTTTTCTAAACTTTCAACTCCATTTCTTTTGGATTAAACACTTCACTAAATTCAGTCCTAATTGATGAATGTTTCTTTTCCCTAAAGTTCAATTTCCTTTTATTTTCTTTTTCACAAATTTACTATCCAATAAAAAATTTCCACCCTGCACATTAGGGTGCAAATACCTTTTCTCTTGGAAATCAATAGCAGATATCTTGCTAGATTCACTGGTACCAGAAATGGTCCAAGCTGCTGAAGATACAAACCTTTAATTAAAAAAAAAAACAAAAAAAACAAAACACCACCACAAAACCTCTTAGCAAAAAAATGAGGTTGAAGATTTGCATATTTCCCTCCTTTTGTAGTATTTTGAGAGCCCAGTGTATTAGGAAAGCTAATTACCTTGGTAATTCCTGCAAACCAGTATACCTGGTGTGGAGGGAGACAGCTACCGCAAACAAGGAAGAGCTGGGGATACAAAGACATGGCTGCAATGCCATTCTGCAAAGGGGGCCTCATCTTTGGAAATGACTCTGGAGACCCTGGCTGCTGAGTAAATCCTAGAGCAAGACACATATTTAGGGGCTCTGAGCACCTCCAGGGCTTATAGTCTGCTTTACCCACAGATGGAAAGGTGCATCATTGGCGTAGCTGAGATTGCACCCCCTTGTGCTCCGAACATCACTTCTGAGAACCTACAAAACACCGGTTGAAAGAAAAATTACAGGGGTTTTTTCCTCCTTAAAGATACTTCATAGCAGTACTAAAGCAGAAGCTATTAAGAGCTGAGCAGAGTTTTAAAACCACAGAAGACTCTGCAGAGACCTATTTAAAAGATGTCTGTAAGTAACAATACGTAGACTTATTTGTAGTCTGGCTGTCTTCACAGTATATCATTGTGTTACATTTTTGTGGCTGGAATTCAGTGTCTCAATTTGACCAGTAAAAGGAGAAAGTCACAGTGCCAGGTTTTGATTTCCAAAAGCTACAGTGCACTTGTGAAATGCACTTGATGGACAGTTGTTGATTGCATCCAAAAGCTTCAGGCAAAGCAATGCAAATACTTCGTATTGCGATATGTCAGCAGTCACAAATCAGCGATAGAATTGCTGGGGACTGCTATAGGACCACCTTAGCCATTTCTGCCTTTTACAGATACGATGTAAACAGGAATAGCTAAAATACTAATAGGCCACGTATAGAAGTATTACATGTTGCATATGCTGTTTATGAGCATAGCGACATATGTGTATATTAGCTTTGCTAATTCCACACCTGTGCTGGGAGCTGAGTAGCTCGAACCTGCTTCTCCCTCAAGTCCTGGCTTCCTTGTAGCATTTAAAATAATCACCCCACTATGTATTTTCAATAAGCTTCACTGCGATAATTGGATTCTGTAAGGTAATAAATGCAAACAGAGAGTGCACAGCAAGACCAGATTAGCCCCATTACAACATCACAATGGGAAGCATTTCATTTTAGAGCATAAAAATCCATCTTTCCAGAGGTATGTTGCCTTTCCTCAGTTCTGGGAGCTGGAATGATTCAGATAGCAAAAAGCCTTTTTTTGCGTACCTAGTGTTTTCATCATTGCTGACAAAACCATCCAGTGTATATTTGTGCTAGTTATTTTTACAGGTATTGCTAATAGCCAAGTGGTGGAATGTGTTACAGTTTCGAAGGCAAGCAGATGAGGGCTATCTACTCAACAAAACAGTATGGCAATTTCCAAATTATTAGGCAGTGATTAAAAAAGCAGTTTTCTACTGGTATTAACAGTGAGAAAAAACTGGTGGGCACTGTGTCAGAGGTCCTGAATGTATGGCTTAGTTTTCACAGAGAAGCTGGTATTACTGTCAGACTGCTGATAAATCAATGCGGTTGGCTGAATTGGTGCTTTTATCCCAGGTGTTCAGCTTTGTGGGGGTTGTGCCTGGCCTGTTCCCAGTCATCTGGAAAGCAAAATAATATTGAAAATAGATTTATTTATTTTGCTAAACCACTCTTGTCTGGATGAAATAAAAGCTTGGAAGCATCTATTTACATTACAGTGTTGTCACAAAGTCTTGAGAGCATATGCCATAAAGGATTTTTAAATAGTTATTGCCAGGTTCTAAGGTGATTGGCAGCGATCCCTTAATAATACCTATCACTTCAGAAATCTGGTTCTTTATAAAAACAAATGTCTCCTGCCTCAAGACAATTTAAGGAGAGCTAGAAAAGCATATTCACATGTTGACTTATTTAAGAGTTTATTCCTCAGGCTTAAATGTAAAAGTGCCCTATCAAAAAGCCATCATCATCAGACAAATACATTGCCAAAATGCTGCTTGAATGCATAATATGAAGTCTATTACAATTGTTGGGAATGGTGTCATTGAACCATAATCCAGAGCTCATAAACCTTTGTTTACTTTTATTTGATAGTTTACCAGAAAGCAGAATTTTGTCCTTTGCTTTCAAAACAGATATTGGAGCTGCAACTTAATACTTGCTGGTTCCACCTGTCTACACCACGCACTAGGTTAGGTACTAAAAATACCTACATGCCGCCTTCTGTTCTTTCTGTGTCCTGTTCTTTCTAACAGAATTTAATGTGGAACATTTTCAAGTACAATATGGGGGGAAAAAAAAAAAAGAGGAGGAATACTTACAATGTCTGAATTGAAGGGTTTCACATTGATGTTGCGAGTCGAACTACTGGTAAGGGACCAGACCTTGGTTTTGTGCTTAAAGGCAGCTCTAACCTTTGGGGAAAAAAATGAAACCAGATAGAAGATTTCATTTGAAAAAGTTGTGTTTATTTTCACAAGTGTAGCTTACAGCCATTTCCCCATTATCCTTCCTCCACATTAACGTCACTGTATTAAAAAACAGTAAACAATCCACCCCTACACTTTTCTTTATATTTATGGTCTCATTTTAAAATTTAACTTTATTTTTCAAGTATCCATACTTTAAATACAAAACATTTTATAACCTCATTTATTTCTCATTTCATTGGCAACATTTTCATGTTATCTGGGTTATCCCATCCTCCTAGATGTCCAAGGTATGACTGTATTACCATTCATCTTGTTAAAAATAAAAAATAATAAAAGCAAAACAAACAAAACTGCAGGGCATATAAGCATACATCCCCAGTATTTGCAGTTCTGGTTTGAAAGATTTCATAAGGTGCCATTATATTGATTTTCAGCAGCTCACTAGGACACTTTCATATTTTCTAACTACATATACAGCCTCAGGCTGGACCACAAGCTCCCCCATTCGGGCAGGCGCTCCCCAGAGCTCACGCAGCCCTGATGGTACTCAGATGCCATGAGGATGTAAGCCAGCTGCCAGCCTTTTGAAACTGAAATTATTTAAAGATGCTGGATGAAATTCCCTATAGATGTAGAAAGATTCTGCACCGAGGTGAAAATAATCAGCTGCATAAAGAAAAGATGGTGAGGCAGTCCTTCTTTAGGCAAGTAGGTGAGATTTCTCAAGGCTGGAAGTGATTGACCAGTGCTACGATGTGATAAAGAACATCTTGTCAGGAGGAGCTTAGTCTGCAAAACACACAAAGTAATCCTTCCTCCCTGTTCTACACTGGCATGGGCTCAGGTACACATGCTGTGTCCAGCATCCCAGGAAAAACGGGCCAGCTGGAAACAGCGCTGAAGAGAGCAGTGAGGATGATCACAGGTCAAGCAAACATGGTTACGAGAAGCTCAGGTTGTTTAATCAGAAGAGGAGACTGGGGGAAGAGAGAGCAAGTCTTACAGTCTTCCCTTTCCTGCAGAGAAGGGAATTATCTACTCTTCACAGTAGCTAAAACAAGAAATAAGAAGCACAAACTGCAGTAAGAAAGATGAAAACTACAGTTTAGGAGTGGCAGTAGTGAGGCTCGGAGCCAAATTGCTGAGGGAGGTCGAGGGGCTTCAATGACTGAGCTGTCAGGGGTGACTGGCGCGTTGGACGTGTGCTGCGGGAGAGGCTGCTCAGGTCCCCATCAGACCCATTCTCCTGTGCTTCTGTATAATGTGTGTGCATTCCCAGTCCAGGAGCACTGGGAATAAAGCTTTCTTTTTTACCCAACTACTTGGAATTATCTGCAGGTTTCATTTTACAGTATCTGAGTTTTACTTCTATGATAAGAACAAAATTCTCAAGAAGAATTCTCGCAGTTTAGCTGAAGAAGTATTTTAGATATTCACAGCATGCGATGGAGCCAGTAAGACCTGCTCTCCAAAAAATGACAGTTCACATTAGCTATATATGAACTGTTTTCTGAGGCTACAAATTCTGAAAAGTTTCTGAATTTAATTTCTCATGAGGTTCCTGGAAAAATTGCAGCAGTTCAAATATTTGTATTTGATGTAAGGCATTTGAAGCTTGAGAGCAGGAAGAAAGCTTTCTAAGCCTAGAGGAGAATAGAATAAAAAAATATTTTTCCTCCTTCCCTTTAACTTTAGTTGATTTCAATAAAGATCAAGAATTTCGTAGTCAGTCCTGACTCTCCAAACTGATTGTAGCAAAGATCATATCAGTGCTCTAAGACTGAATAGGTTGGCAAATATTAATAAATAATAACATCACGGGAGAGCTGGAGTGCAATTGTTGCATAGGAAGAAGCAGCAGGCTATGGGGCAGAGCTACTTAGCAGCATCCAGAAGAGCAAGCTGTGGGAGAATCAAAGCTATGTGGGTATTCACGGAGCAGTACCCCCCGTCAGTGTGCGGGAAATGGTTTTCATAAGAAACTTTCGTTATCAGTAATATATGTTGCTGAGCATTTTCTGCTATCCACCAGGGGAGGAGAGGATGCTGCAAGCTCCAGGCCCAGCAGAGATGGTCTCCACAAGACCCATTCACATCAGTCTTGCCTCGGTTTTACCCCAGTTGCTCTGAGACAGCCTTAATGCAAAAAGATGCCTCTTGGTCCGCTATGAAAACCTGAACTTCCTGCCAAGAAAAATACCTGGAATGTGTTCTGCTCTGTTTGGTTTCCCATTAAGGATTGCATGAGCAACTTCCAAAAGTATGTTTTGCTGAGAATAATATTTATTTTCCTCTCTGGAATTGCAGATGTAACAAAGCCAGAGGCCCCCCAACGGGGACTGCCAGAGTGAGTCCTTCTCCCACTATTTGAGCATCCTCCCTTAGCAGTACAGCCCATGCCCTGCTCAGCCCCTCCAGCCCTCAGGAGTGCTTCTTCCCTTAGTCTTGAGCTGCCTTCTCTTATCTTTTTTTTTTATTTTAAACCTTTCTTATGTTAAATAAAATAAATGTCAAGCATGGGTCAAAACGCTGCAAGTCACAAAGTCACTAACAGTCATGTATTAATTGAAAGAAAAAGGAAATCAGTGGCATAGCAGGCAACGGTAATGGAGAAAGTATTTTCTTGTTTTATACTCACGTTACTTGAATCTGGTAACACCAAAGTTGTTAACACCATTTGGTTACATACCTCTGAATTCAGAAGACAGTGAAACAGGAACATGAAAAATCCCTGGAAACAGATAAAAGGGAGAAGGGTGAAGACTGACTATGAAGAATGAAATACAATAATGTATTTCTCACAGTATTGTATAAAGCAGGTATCGAGCTGCTGGAGATCTATAAATATCGAAGAGTAGACCAAATTGTGCCCCATGTTGTGCAGACCAAACGTCTGCAGCATTAGGTTACTATGAGGCTTGTCTGGACCTTTTCCTGTAAAACAGCAACTCCCAAACTTTGGGGTGTTAAAGGAGAAAAATCTGGCTGAAAAGAAGCAGGAATTCTATTTTCATGAGAATAAGAGAACTTTTTGTCTGTGCTTGCAAAGATAAAGACAGAGAGAAATGCTCTTTGGGAAACACCAAATCAATATTTTTCACGTTAGAAAAGCAAGGTATTAGCATTTAGGAAAACTTTCACAACAGAATTTTGCTATCTTTGGGCTTTTTGTCCAATGGAAAGTGAAAAGGTCCCATCCCCTTTCTCTCCCAAAATAATTTTATTTTCTTATTTAATTAACAATTGTTAATTAAATGTTTAATTAAATAGTTGTTTAATACTCTTGGGGAATATTCAGCCAAACTTATGATTTTTTATTTTGGATGAAGGTTGTAACTTTTCTTATCAGCTTATCAGGAGAACTCAGTTGCACTCTTTTTGTGACCATAGTGGTATTTGTTCCTGAGACAAAAAAGGGTTTACACGAGTTCATTTTTTTTGCCCTTTGTCATCATTATTTGGGAAAGAATTATAACACACCTCTAGGTTTATGCCTCTACTGAAACATCTGCTTAAAGCTAAGCAGATGCTTAAATGCCTTCTTGGACAGAGCTATTTTTCTGGATTGGCGTTTCAAGAAGACAGGGGTCTAACTGCGTGCATGCAAGAGTCATGTGCTGGTTTCTGCAGCATGCAGAATAGCTGCACTTTTCTCCTTATGCCACACCATTCCCCAAACTTCTGTTTGCTTTCATTTAGTCTCAGTAATGATGCCTCGAACTGACACTGAAAAATTGTTCTGGTATCTCTACTAAAGAATCTTGCCTGTGGTACATGGTGCTGGAAGAATGAATTTCATTTTTCAAGCTCACTGTCTCATTTATTTAATTATTGCTACGGGAAACCCTAAGGCGCAGGATAAAAGTTCTGTTCATACAGAGATTAAACAACTGCCAGCACTGTATGGTCAGCACAGACTTAAAAGACAGAGGAAGGAACATAGAAAAAAATGCAATAAACACAAGCATGTGAAAACATTACTAATGATCCGTTTATTGGATCTCAGCAGCAGTTCAGTAGCCATAAACTCTCCCACCAGGTACTTACTTGTAGTGAATTGAAAACAGCAAATATATATTGAAATACTAATGCGTGGGCATTGACAGCCAAAATCCCAAAGATCCATGAGCTTCCCAAGATTGGTAAGAGAACAGCGACGGCTTTAGCTGTTAGTCTGAAAGAGAAAACAAAACCAGGAAATGTTATGAGACAGTTAAACAAATTTCAGCCCACACACCAGGGACTTTATCAATTATGTCCTGGCAGCAAGGCAGTGTGTGTATGACTCTCTTCGCCACAAAATTCTTTTAATGGGCAAGTCTCTTAATTACTCATTCCTCATTTCTGAAAATGGGGAAAACAGAACTTCAGTATCACATGGGATAAATACAGATTGAGAGTCAGTAACTGAAGGTGCAGTGGAAGAGATGGTCCTATAACTATGGCAGCCATATCCTCAGTTTACAGTGAAGTATCATCATTTTGTCAGTGTGGCGTCAAGTGTAAGAGCCAAAGACAGAGGGCAGAAACTAACAAAGGCAGCATCACATGGAAAAACTAAAACTACTGTATAGTATATCCAAAATACATTTGCTCAGCACTATAGTTGAGTCAAGACAACACAGTATTTCTGTTATAGAGAGTGACTTGCGATTTTTAATCACCACAAATGGGAAGAAACACGATGTACGTCTGCAAAATGCAAATCCTCTAGCACCGCGGTATTATTCTGGTACCACCCTGCTTTGTTCAGAGTTGATCCAGGGAAAAGTATGCCAAATATTGAAATAGTTTGTGTTTCTTGGAGGTCCCTACTGATATATGTTCACTCTGCTTAGCTTGGAGGACTTGACAGAATTTCAATAAAAGGTGATACGACAGCTGAAAAGCTAATAGCACTGAGAAAATAAGAGGGATTTTTGGTTTTGCCTTAATGAGCTATGTACAGTATGTTTGTTATAGTGGTAGATTAAAAGAAATTGTGGCATCCCAGAGAATTAAATGATCACGGAAAGTTCTCTGCAGCAGCTGAATTCTGTGGACCAAATTTTATATAAAGAGTAAACAAAGGGAACCACAGAGAAAACAAAGACATTGCGTTTAGAATTGTAAGATCACAGTTACGTCTCTTCAGTGTATTCATAGCCTTCTACATTAAAGACCAAAGAACTATGCACTTTCTACAAGGAGCTCATTTCCTTCATCTGCCACAGGAATTAAGGGCAGCCAAACCTCACAGAGCACTCAGGACCCTGTGGAAGAGGTACTGACAATTCCTGCATCCGTTTTCCGCTTTGACGAGCTATCTCTCTCTGCAACTGAGTACCGCTCAGCCACTTCCAAGAAGGACGGGCACAACTGAAGAAATTTAACTCATAAAGATTATTGCTTATCCCACACAACTGTCTTCGCCTTATGAAGCCCTCAGAGCATGATCTCTGATTCATGCTAATGAATTGCTCTAAAGAATTGTACTTTTGTGCCTGCATATACCCTGTAATATTGACTTCAAGGGTGTCATAGTAACAGCCCTACAGAGTGTTTCTAGTGTAATCACATTAAAAATAGGAAGACAACCAGATTAGTCTATGGAAGTCCTTGCCACAGGATGCTATGGACATCTAAAAAGGATCCTATAAATTCACAGAAGATAGTTCTGTTGTGGATTGTTAAATGTGACAACTCAGATGCAGCTGCTTGTGCAGGAAGTCCTAATCTTTTGTGTGCTGAAAGGTGGGAGTATGGATTTGGAGAAGAATCTCTCTGCTTGACCTGGGGATACAGGGTTGGATGGACGCCCAGTCCATCTGGTTTAATCCGAGATGGCAGTCCTTCTGTTCTTAGACTAATCCATCTGGCTTTTTGATTAAAACAATAAACACTTCCACAGTTTGTTTTCACATCAATTTGACCTGGTAAAGGCAGGTGTAAAATAGAGCAGGGCCAGGTGACAAATAACAGAGTTAATAAGTCATCACTCACTTTTTCCCAGTAAGTGTTACACATCTCGTTCACAGCACTGGGTAACCCAAAACCATGATGTTTGTCCATTCTGTAATCACTCAAAACCCCCCATGAATCCCGCAGCGCAAAACATTCTTGCTGTCAAGACACTACTAACCAGACAGCCCAGTGCAATTTTGCCTGTCAAGGATGAATAGATGTCAAACCTTTGCACACCCAGGCATCACATTTTCAGTGATTTTTAGTGCCCTATCAAAGGACAAACTTTTCCTCCTGGGCAGCCGAGTACAATTTTGGTGGTACAAGACAGAAAGCACAAAGAAGGGAACTGTCCTCATTTGAAACATGCTGAACCAACAAGGTAGATAAATCTAATCCCTACTTACCACAGCACTTACAGACACTTACTTAACTCCTGTTGTAGCCCTTGGGATTCAAACACATGCTTACAATTAAATATGGGTTTAAAATATTTCAGTGAATTAGTCTATGGTACAATTATAGATAAAGAAGCCAAGAGGGCAGTAAAGGCAACAGCGGTAGTGAGAAACTAAAAGTCAGTCCATGCTCACTAAAGCTACATTTTTCAGAAATTAGCCGATTTCTATTTAGCTGGAAACCTATGCAAGAGAGAAAGTTGTTTTAGGAAGATTAATGTCCTACTTGTGCCTTTTACCCCCTCGTACAGGTTCAGGAGAGAAGTGCATAGAGCTGCATGAAAAGAGACCACTTGTAATTACAACAAACATAAAACAAATGAGAATTTTGTACAACACAATTCAGTGAAGAAATCTTTTAATTAAACTTAGAGACAAGACACCTTGTTCATTTCAGTGACCTGAGCACACACTTTGTTATATCCGTGATTAAAAGTGTATATTGAAGTACTGCATAGGCTTTAGGTTTATACGGAAATATGGGACAGGGAAGAATCTGGAATCTTTTTTTTTTTCCCCTCTATTGATTCGTATCTTTATGTCCTCGGCCATAAATATTTCTGCACAATTCAATTTAATTCTGCAAAGAGTTTGTTCAGCCAGAAAATGAAGGGGTACCTTAAAACTTGAGCTCTCCTATTTAATTAAAAATGCATTTTAAAATATATACTTTTAAAACAGCTGATACAAGTTGATTTTTATGAATCAAGGATGTTTTGGGTATTTTTCGCTGTTAAGATTGAAGTTCATCACCTCAACTCTAATATAAGACATGCTCCATTGGGGAGCTGCCAGCAGACCACCTCTTGCAATGAACTTTGTGCAGAAAGACCTGTATAATCTTACAGAGCCCCTGTGCCTTCAGGAGAATGCATCTGTGCAGGACTCGGGGGGAGGATACGTGAACACCTGGAAGACGGGTTAGGCACATTCAGATTCCGTAATGGTTTAGATGTCCTCTCTAACCTGACCCAGCAGGTGATTAGTATGCCCAACACAGCTACATTACAAACCACCCTTTTTCTCTTTTGTTCTCACACTCTCAATTTTTATAAAATTTGCAGTTTGGAATATAATTTTCCCCAGCTGGTTTGTTGCCAAAAATAAGTTTTCATTATTTCTTTTTGAGTCACAGCATAAAAAGCTTCATCTGTAATTTGTAGTTGGGGGCAGAATAGACTTAGGTACTAGATTTCAATGTTTTCAAAATCATTCTTACAGTTTGGATTTTCAGGAGCCTTTAACATCATAAATGCCTTATACATTTTTTAAAAGAAGATATTAATAAAGACTGCTCACTATTAAGCAAAGGGTTCAGCACATGTGTAGCAGAAATACATAACTAAAAATGAAAACAAAATACAGACATGTGGAATTTTTCATGCAAATGTATTAATGTTTCATGCACATCCATTTAGAAGAGCAGCCATGTGATGATGGTGAAACTCATTTAAGACTATCTAAGGGTCAGGTCTGCATATGTATCACTTAAACCTCATTGCTTTTTTTTTTTTTTTTTGCCTAATTACTGCATAGCTTTCTATGCTTGCATGCTCTGAATTTCATCCTATGTATGAAATTATTAGTTCAAGGTGTTTATGAGCTTTACTCACCAAGCAAAGGACTCAGCTCTACTGTTCCTGCTCCTCTTTTATTTTCTTCCACTTACCCCTCCCCTTCCCATCCTTATTTCATTTTGTCTTTGAACTTTAAAAAAGAAAAATACTAAATGTAAAATGCTGTGTCAGAACACCACTAAGGTGGCAAGGTTAAAAAATCTTAGAAATACAAAAGTTAATGTTCACTAGGCACATTAATTCCGACACACTGCACATACTTTATTTTTTTTATTCCCATTTTTCTTTGCTACATGAATATTTTAGTAGATCAGTTCTAGTACACTAAGATATAAAGCGCAAATACGTGTTGGTTTTGGAGAAGGAAGACTGCATGACTTAAACTGTGCAACTTTAAAAAAAGTCACTACCATCGCTTGAGCTTTATATTGTCTATGAAATTGGTGACACGAAGAAGCAATACTTTGGGGCAGGGGCAGGTCTTACTTTGCAGATATTGAGGTCCATCCCCACCAGGACTTCATAAACCTTGCTAAAATCTTTCTTTGTCCTTGTGCCCTAATATGTCAGAAAACAGAACCACCATTGCCTTATAAAGAACCCTCTAAATTTCTCCTGTGTGCCCCTTCTCATGCTCTGGCCTTTGAAATTAGAAGCAACCTAACAGCCTGTTTCTCACATACACTTTTAAAAGCTCAGGTATTGTTCTTACTCTTCTGCAGTCTAACAGCATTAAGTTTGGTGAGCTTTTGTCTCTGCATCTATATACACTGAATGATCAGTCAGGAACAAAGCAAAACCAGCACGAAAGATTTCTTTTCTCCTTTCTCTTGTTTCCTTCTGCCAATATATTTTTTGAAAGTATGGACCTGTTATTACTTCATAATATAGACAACTTCTGGAAAATACAAAAACATCTGATTAAATTTTTATATGCAGTGTATATGGAATAGCCTTTGGGATATTACTAGCTTTACATAGCCTATCTATCATTTCAGTCTACAGTTAGGGTTGTTTCTGACTCTGCCCCAACATTGACAATCTCTTCAGCTGGGCTGCAGAGACTTCTGAAGCACCGCTCACCAAGAATCTCTTTGACATGACTTGATTTCATTCAGATTTGCATGCTTGTTTTTTTGCAAAAAGCAAACAGCAATTAATTAGGACTGCACAGTGCCACATCGTCTGCCATCAGATCTGCAGCAGCTGCTCTGCTGACAGTGCTGGTCCTTACAAGTTCATATATAGTCCCACTCACCTGAGCACTCCTGTGTGAATCCCGTTGTCGGGGCAGGGAGGGTGGAGTCCTTTGAAAATCCTTAGAAAATTTTTCTGATACACTTCTTACAAGAACAGCGTTAGCTTTATTCATTATTGTTAATCAAGCTGTCCATTTAACATGCACTTGCCCTTTAAATTTCCTGTCAAAAAAAGTATTTTTCTTCACTTTTCCTGTTCTTACAGTTTTATTCTAATTCCTGAGAAGTAAACCTTGCTCACCAGAGATCTTCCACTCTAAATTCCTTCAATTGGCTTTGTTTGGTTGCTTTTGTTTTAGCATTCACTTCAGGGCAGGATTTTGATATTTTCTGTGTATCTTGCTCAGTCAGAGACAGACTGTTAGCCAGTGGTTTACATCAGCTGAGATCCTGAAGTGTGCACTAATCAATCAATAGAGGAGGGGAAGTTTTCTGAGTTGGGTAATTATTATAGCTGTATTGAAGTCCCGGTGTGCAAGAAATACAGGTTTCAGCACCTCTGAGGTGTATTGTCATTACCAACATCATATAAAATCATTGCACTGTTACTGAAGTTACTAGGAACATTTTTCCAAGAGCAGGGTTGGGCCTTATAGTTTTATTGTATTTGCAATAGGTTTGGAACCGCTAAAATTGCTCCCTTCCCCTTATTTAATCTCTGCCCTTTTCTCTATTGCCCTGAGCACATTGTCAATATCTTACACCGATGCAGAACAACTACACTGACAGCTACAAGAAAGAAATTTCACTGCTTGCAGAAAAAAAAATTTATTACTTCTGTGAAGGGGACCCCTAATTCACAAATCAGTTTTATTGGTTATAAATGGAGCACTAATCCTTCTAAGACTTCTGACATCCACTTTTCAGTCATGATGCCTACTGAATTAAGAACTAAATTCAGACCCATAAGCCAAGATTGTATAATAATTGGAGGAAACACTGCCTCAAAAAAGCAAAAATCCGTCACAACAATTCACCAAAATTGTTACCCTGACAAATAGGCCTTTTAAGTGAAATGTCTCTCTTGTTTCTTAAACTCTTCACTAGCCACTGTCAGCAATATCCTTTGTAATTTATGTAAAAATAAATAAATCCAAAAACCTGTAACTAACATTTCAGACTAATGCTGGGAAACCACATGCAGCAATTCTGACTACGAATAAAAATGTTTTTCATTCAAGTTCAGCAGTGCTTCCCCCACACCCCCTGTCTACTCCATCTGACCGGCACCCAGG
>NW_009219313.1:28531-32862 GCF_000690835.1 Fulmarus glacialis
TGGCATTCAGGACTGTTGAATGTTGCTGCTCACTTTGTTACCTGATTCTCCAAGGAGCAAAACCAATACTAAGCGATTTAGGTGGTGAGTTGCCACCAACATCAAACAGACAAATGGAAGAATACTGATAACAACTCATCTTTTTTAGTGAACTAGGAAGTGAACAGCAATGAAAACATACACAACAGTCTTTGGGGCTGATCCAAAGCCACTGGTATCATTTGGAGTCGACAGGATCAAGCTCCCTTTCACTCAATAAAAAACAACCAAGTCTCAATAAAGTAACGCACTGCGGGTGGTACAAGCAGCTCAGCAGAGTAGCCAAAGCACTGGCTTGAGAGCCAAATCCCTCAGGACCCCTTCTAACTTAGCAACCAGTTTACTCCATACATTGCATGCAAGTGACATTGAGAGTAGATGTTTGGGTTTTTTTCAAAATGAAATCAATCTCTGAACTCTGCTAGACATCTTGATCTAATGAGCAGAGCTCATTAGGACAGACATGGATTTTAATTCTGCTCCTGCCACTGAGCAGTATCTCATGAACTCCTGCAAATATACAAACACCTTTTTCTCCTCCTACACTGTGTCTTGGCTATAGAGACAATAAGGCTGATGGCACAAGGAATGTCTTTTAATTAGCACATCCAGAGTTCCTAGACTAATCTCGGGTGATTTCTAGGCACAACTATAATAAATTTAAAAAAAAAAAGACAAAACCACTGGTAACTGCAGATGCCGTTTCCCATTTTCCCAAATGTTATTTGCCCTTTCAAAGTGATGTTGTGAAACTGCATAAAATATATTTACAGACACTTCAGATCATTGCTTTCTTGTGGGTGCTATTTATAATCCAGGGAAGACGCTGCTAGTCAAAAGTATTGTAGCTATGAAAAAAAAAAATCTAAGTTCCAACAGCAGCTAAATTCAGATTAATTTTTATCATGTGAGTGGGAAGGGGGGTGGCATTACTCCTTTTCTGTTACGCTCAGTGTACAATACCCAGCCCTCTCACCACAAACCCGCACAACGAAGGCAAGTGCTGCCAAAGCAGTGCCACTTCTCATAATTCTTCCCAAAAGCTAAAGCTGCCTTTAGTAGATACAGCATTTGCCCAGAATATAGGAGCTCAAATCACTCTTCTGCCTAAGGGATTGCAGTTCCCTTTTTTCCAGAAGAGCATTCTGACTCCCTGCTTGATGCTGATTCTCACCTATTGAACCTGTTCCACTTACATTAAATAATTAAATATTCACTGGGTCAGAGAGAGAAGGTGTAGTCCACAGATTAGTTGTGAGGCATTCCCAGAGAGAGGAGTCCTACCTAATCCTTGCTTTATTAATATTTCTCATTTTACATTAAATATTTAGTGGAACAGGGACTGAAATCCAAGTCTCCGTTCAAAGCCCCATCAAGCCTAACAAAATAATGGCCATGATCAGAAATGGAGGTACCTTAAGAATTTTAATGCCAAGAAGGCAATTCCAGGGGCTAGACAGGATTGACTTTTGACTTCAGCACCTAACCGGGGATTTAGGAATCCATGCCTTGCTAAGGCCTCCCACAGATCAAGTCCCATGTCACCTCCATTACTTCCTTATCTTAAAACTACGAAAGAAAAAAAATACTTCCCAAAGAAAGTAGTAAGTACTTAACTAAAACATGTTCTTCTCCTTGTCTTTAATGCAAGCTATTAAAAGAATATAAAGAATTAAAACAATGTCCTTGCAAGCTGAATTTTCAGTCATTACAATTTTCCCAGAGGAACTGAATTTGCAGTGGGATTTTTCCATTCTCTTTCTAAAATTCCTTTCTCCAACATTTTTGACGCTAATTCTCTCATCGCACTGCTGCTGAGACACAATTCTCCGCTTCTCGATCCCCAAGCCCAAGGTTAGAGCTAATTTTCCATTGAACTTTGCCATTGAGTCATCAAAGAAAATAACAAGAGCTTATTCTCACAGTAGAGGAATGTTCTGCATCTGACAAAGGAGTATTAATAATTGGGTTTGGATGAGGACATATAGTATCTGCACTGAGAGGCTTTGTACCACAGGATACCCAGTTGTACGTGTATGCATTCCCAAGAGACACCCAAAAGCTTCTCTGTTTAGTGAAATCGTCGTTTTTAAAACGTGACTGGGACCTTTTGCTAGTGAATAGTCTTGTTGCACATTTGTGCTTTAATCGTCAAAACGTTGTGTCTCTCTGTGCTTGCTTTCACGCTCTGCTTCTATTGAAGCATCACTTGAACCTCACGAACAGCCCCAGTGTAACAGAATATGTTTTCTCTTTTCCCATAGCAATCTCTAAAAGAACACGCAGTATAAATATTTCCAGTTAGATGATCACTTAAGATCTGCTGAGTACCATCATAGGCGAGCAATGATACAGTCCTTTTGCGTACAATCGTTTATAATAAATTCACAATCAAAGGTGCATTTCTTTAAAATCCAGGTAGACTAAAGGATTTACTGTTTGTTGCAGTCACATGTTAAATTCTTTGCAAGTCAAAAAAATGTGGCTGCTGAAAAAGTTTTTTGGGAGACTCCGGTAGTGGGTGACAGAACAAATTTCCCAGCAGTTGGTATTGACAACCGCGGCCAGAATAATCACATTCTCAGAAAACCACGTGGAAAATGAAAGCAACTTAAAAGAAAAAGAACAAGCCCTGATCCTTACAATAGTGAAGATTTATGGATTTCTTGAACACAAACCGTTCACTTCCCTATTTCTTACAGTGTTTGGTTCTTCCTTAAAAGCTGATTCTGGAGTTACTTTAAAGGAGGTAAGAGAGGGGAAAAAAGCCAAGAAAATATTACCCACTTCCATTTCAGGGATTCTTTAATAGTCTCACAAAAGCAGATTGACTGGGAATTCTGGAGGGGTTAATTTGTTGTTTTAAAAAGAAAATAAATTGCAATGTTCTAATGGGTCAGGTCTTTTTTATATAGCATGCTATTATTAAGCATTGGTTTGTTTCCAAAGGTGGAACAGTCCTCTTGTTTTTTCAGTTTGCACCTTACAGAGCAAGCACCCGAGAAAAGAGCAGCATTTTTTTCTCACAACCAGGCAACAAGGATGCAGGAGGATTTGGTTTTATCCATATACAATTATCCATAAGATAGTCCTGGGTTGAAAAAGGTTATGGTATTATTTCTGATTCTAGATGAGACAAAGATATCAAATAATTAATTGCCAAATATGACCATAAAGTTAGTTATTGGAGCAATGTATTAATAGGATAATCTAACCTTGGCTGCTCTGGACGCTCTGCATATGTGAAAACAGATGTTCCTTCAGACTCCCCCCTTCTTCTAACAGGGACCTAGTGCCTAGCTCTGCGCTGGACTTAGCCCAGGAGAAGGAATTTGTTATGACAGCTTACTCCCAGAAAACTTGTTGCCTGTCTCTTCCAAGGACAAGGCAATGGAAATGTCCCAAAGGGCTAGATCTTGCCTGTGGGTGCCAGATGGACCAGGCTAGATGTCATCTACTTCTTTTCTCCAACATTTGTGCCTAATTATTTCTTCCACTACAGTCTCCATTGTTTTATCCATTTTCAAAGCTCCCAATGCAGGACTTCTTCCATCTCATGACAGCTTTCTCTATAGACTATCCCTAGGTATATTATCAGTGTGAGGCATGAATCTACATTAGCCCAACACTTACTATTTTTAATTAGCTAAATCTCTGCAAGTCATCTTGAAACAATAGACTGAAAATTAGTCTTACTGCGCTATCTACAGCCATCTGAATCTTTTTTATAGTTATTATATCATGCGGTGAAAATCTTTGTTTTCCCGGCAGTAAACCAAGATGACAGACCCAGTGCTAATAAAGAGGGATTGTCAAATTACAGAAGTTATGAAAGGAACCTCATAGTGTTCGCTTTTCCTTACATAACAGGAGATTTGAGGGAAGAATTCACGTGACTGGAATACTGATATGAAAGGGCACAGCTTGTTCAGAAGGACACGCAGGGAAAAAGAAAGGGTATATCAGAAATGTAGACCTGCTCAGAGAGCCAGAAACTATAGGCAGACAGACCTTTGAAAAATCTCTGTGTATCTGTATTTTCAAAAAATCTCATAGGAAACGGGAACAGTATGGCAGCATACATCTATTTTGGCTTGCCAAACCAGGATGCTAATGTGGATGGGGCCTTTTTTTTCCCTAAACATCTCAAAGAGTTTTTCCAAAGCACGGGATTAGGTGTTAACATGGAGCTAGCTTCATTTAATTAATGATAATGAAATACATTTTATGCAACTGTTTTTTTAAGACTTATAAAACTGCAGTCAGTGACGTAACCCCATTACTCCCCCCCC
>NW_009219313.1:32886-35486 GCF_000690835.1 Fulmarus glacialis
GGAACACCATACGTTAACAATATGAAGTAGCCCCTCCTTTGTGCTCAGTGCTAGTGATGCCTGCGCTGGAGCATCTTGTTGGGGTTTGAGTATCAGATTTCAAGAAAAGTGTGGTCCTCTGGAAAGACTCTGGAGGCAAGCAACAAAAATTATTGGTGATCTAGAAAACGTGGCCTGTCAAAAACAGGGCAGTTTTTGAACATACAAGTTTGCAGGGAAAGAAAGAAAGAAGCTGTTGTAGGCGTCCACTGGAGAAGGACAGGCTCCTATTTGTCCTTTCTTAAGCTGCCCTTGTAGAAGCGTCAAGCTTTTTAAGAGAAGCCATTAGGAAAAAAACTTGTGAGCTAGCTACACCCTGGGGACACTCAAATTTCCATCATCAGAGGCTTTTACCTGTATAAGTGATTGTGTTTTACACACAATTCAAAATGGTCAGGAGCAATTACACAACCAGTTACCACTGTTCAGCTGACAAGTGGCAACAAACTTCATAGCTTGGTAGTTCTGTATGCCTGGGAACACCCAGAAAAAGCAGCCTCACAGAGACAGGGTTTGTTGGAAATCTGTAGGTTTGACAAATATTTCTGGCTCTTAGCTTGAAAGCAGTGGGGCTTATAGTTCAATTTAGGATGACAAAGTAACACTCACATCAGCCCATACACAAAATTTCGGTGGAATAACATTCACCCCCCCCCCAAGGAGCTGAACTCTGAAAATGATCTCTTGACCTAAACAGTCTCAGTGACCCTTAATTATGCAATTATATCAACAGAAAGATCGTTCTCCCATTTCCATGGCAACGGTACTGGTGAACAGCAAAACCATCAAGGTCAGGCATATAAACTGAGAAAGAAAAGTAATTTTCTGTGTAATGGTTCATATGAGCTTTAACTGCAGTAGTGGCAAATAAATAGCTGTATACTTGCTTGATCACCTGTCTCAAACGTACATAAGGGAAAAAAAAGAATTGCTGAAGTACAACTACAATCACACTGCCTTGCTGTCTGATTTCTAAGAACTGCTGGTGACTGCTGCTTCGGAGGATAACACAAACTGCAGAAAAGCATTCAGCTATGCAATGCTGTAATGTGAGAAACTTGATTTCTTATTAAGCTGGCATTAAAGAAACCTGGCAACATACGGCTTTTGTTGTGTTTATCAAAGTTAATGTCATGGCTGATGCTGTATTACTTGCAGAAAAGCCCAGTCAGAAAAGTTAAAAAAAAAAAATTTCTAATTTGCCAAAATCAAAATGTTCTACTAACTGGTTTGATTCCCACCTTCTCCCAAGGAAATGGAAAATATGGAAAAATCTGCGTACTTCCCTACTAACCTCCTTACAGCATCCAGGCTCTGTCGTGCCCGGCTCCGGTCGCCTCCTCTTTTCTCCCTCACCCCTTTGCAATATCCATGAGGTCTCCAGGAGCAGGAGGCTCACAGGCTGCCAGGCAGCTGTCTGGTGGGTGCGGGCTGGCTGCGGAGGCATACATATTTATGTCTGTCTTATTGCTGCTTATTTTTTTGAACAAGTAATCAGAATCATTACTATCTTTAATCGCATGAGAACATCCAAGGCTTCTTCGTCCTGTTACTGTATTCGGATGTTCCCTAGTTTTTTAATATCTTTATTAAAATAAGGCAACTAGCCTGGGAGGGTGGCTGGAGAAGCTACGCGAGACTCACTGGGGATAATAAACACGGCAGAGTTAAAGAACATGGCTCTTCATGGGGTGATTACAGCACCTCACTTTGAAAATCTCACTATTCCTGACATCTGACTTAACTGCCTTTTTGATTATTTCTAATATTGTTCCAAAAGAAAGCTGCTTTTTATTCGTTTCTTTCACTAAAATATATGTTTATCTTACATCTTTTTCAACTGAAAAGAATTGGGCATAATTTCCAATTTCTATTTCCAAAACACCTGTAACACATTTATAGTTTAATGGCATTTTATTACTTACCTGAAGATAGTATCTAAAAGTTTAAAAGGACTTTTGATTCTAAAATAGGACATTTTCTTTATTGTAATTACCCATATTTTTCATTTATTTAATTTTATTTTGAGACAGCATTGTCGGGAAAATATGTAAATCACACTTAGCTAAGAGCTGTGTCAGACTGGGTAGTGATTTACAAGGTTGCCTAGAGCTCTGCACAAGGTGCACGTTTAAATAAGCATTTACTTTATGTGATGGCATAACTATAGTATTTGTCTTACTATTCTGCATAAAGCTGACACAGAGTTCTAGGTTTATAAATTGGACCAAGGATGTAAATGCAGCAGTTCAAGCAAACTCTTGAAGTTATTGCTGTTCACAGTGAATTGTACCATTTCATGATGAATGACCAGCATTTAATTATTACTCTGGTACCAGGCATAAAGCTATGATTCATAACACTGTCCTCCTACTGGTATTTTTATGGCTTAAAATCAGATATTAAAAGATTGAAACCTAAAAACAATTAGGAAATTTTTAAAACAAAAGAACGTGAACTTTGAAGCTCTTTTTCACTGTAGATTTTAAAAAGCTGAAACTTTCTGCTATAATTCTAAAGTAAAGATGACATGTTATTCTTTAGACAATTTGGCGGGGGGG
>NW_009219313.1:35517-78326 GCF_000690835.1 Fulmarus glacialis
GTGACACCACACCTGCATTGTTCCCATGTGTCATAATATCACATCACTAACAACATCTTTGACCCAACTCCTGTGTATGCTGGCACCTTGTATACTGCAAAAGACTCATCAGGAATGATCCAACCTTGGGCATGTGGCCAGCAGAGAGTTTTGTTCTCATTAAATGCTGTATAAATCCTGACTTGACTTAAGGAGACCCCATCTCAACATAATACACCCTCAAGCTCCTGCAGAGAACAGCTTTCACCTGCAGTGACTGCTCTTAGTGTCTATCAGGGACTGATAGGGTGGAATCAAGAAATTGATTCAACCATAGATCAATAAGCACAACCTAGGTTTCTAGACATGGAAGATGAGAAATAGCTGAAGGGTGGCTTTGTATGGCCTCTTGTCTCATACCCTTCCCTTCCCTTACTGATTCTGTTGTGCTCAGAGCAAGGTTTCATCACAGGGATTTAATAACCAAGTTTTAATAAACCTCATTCTATCCTGATATTCAGATATGAAAACAACATGCTTAAGCATCTCTAACAACTTTTTGTTATTATATCCTTATACTCAGAAAATCCAGCACCTCTTAAATATCAAGTTTTCCCGGTATGTTTTGTACCTATATCATAGAAACATAGAATCATAGAATAGTTTGGGTTGGAAGGGACCTTTAGAGGTCATCTAGTCCAAGCCCCCTGCAATGAGCAGGGACATCTTCAACTAGAAGTCTTACTGCCCTTTCCAATACCAGAATATGTTGTGTCTTACTGCCCTTCCTAATACAAGAAAGAAACAGGAACACGAGTATCAGAGCTGCTTGTTCCTTTGGAGCCCACAATCCACACACCCTGATCACCCTGAAGCAGTAAATCCTGTTTAAGGAGAAATGACAGATGGAAAACAATTCCCACAAAGGACGATTTTGGCCCAGAAGGAGACAACCAAGAAAAAAAAAAAAAATCTGTGGAAGAACTCACAAGGTCATCAGCCACGAGACAGGATTAGTTGTCACTCCTGGCACCAGAATTAGCCCTGACAGACATTTGTGCAACCACTTCTGCAAGCCGTTCAAACACAGAAGCTCAGCAGCTCTCCAGGTGATCAACCCCACTGCTTTGCAACTCCCCTCCCGCTATTGGAAGCTTAAAGATATTTGATTTTTTCATCAGTTTAAGCCTATTACTATTTGTCCCTTATTCTGTGGTTTCGCAGAGTAGCCACCTCTCTGCAGCTATGTTTTACATACTTTTAAGCTTTTATTACTCCTCCCAAAATGTGCCTGAAATGCGCCTGAACAATCACAACATGGCCTGGAGCCATTCTCCAGTGCTATGACTCTTCGCATCTGCGGTAAAGAAAGCACTACCATTACTGTCATTATGGTTCCTAAAAGATTAGCACTTCCTCATTAATACTCTCATTGGAAACATTCAAACCCATGTATTTTTAAAACTCTGAGTCTAATAAGGAGATACCCAAACTGCAGTTGTATTTGTCATATTCAATGAGCCAAAAATTTAATTAGGTTGAAGACATTATCATCAGCAGTAGCACTTCAGCTCACTAATTGTCATTGCTTAATACTTTTATTTTAATTATTTCCTTTATTGCCAGTCAACTCTCCTCCTTCCAAGAGTTTCCATGAAGTACATCACTCATGCAGTTTGAAGCAATGTTCAATGAACATGATTCCTTACACAGAATTAGAAATTGTTAAGAAAAGTAATTGCTGAAAGCAGATTTGGCCTGCCACACTGCTTTTCCTCACTGATGGCTCTCCTTCAGCAAATGGGAAAAGCTCTTTTCTTTTTCAACAGAGCACACAAAAGCAGGGGCTCCGTTTCTCCGAGGGTTGCACTGCAGCATCTGCCACCCAGAAAGGCACAGAAAAGATTTTCTAGTGCCATGGATTTTTGAATCCCCACAGACTTTCAGAAGAGTTTGCAGATTGTAACTTGCTCCTCACCCTCTTGGAAGCGGGGCGGGGGGGGGGAAGAAATTCTCTAATGGTATCACAAAGGGGTGGAATTCAGTTATGGAGGGAGATTACAGTATCTCCTTTGGCAGGAGAGCTCTCACGAGAGCTTCAAGCAAGTGCCATGATTGACAAGTACGTTCTGTGAAAATGAACAGCTGCAAATAATCCTTAGAAAGAGAAGTCTTTGGACATCAAATGACATGAAACAGGAATGGAATTACAGGAACAAAATGCAACAAGTACACAGTATCTTGCAGAATAATGCCTGATGTTAAAAGCACCAAAGCTCTCAGCACTAACTCGGAGGATTGGTGTCCGAGACAAAACGTGACTGGGCTGAAAGGCAGGCGGTATGTTTACAAACAAAATAAAATACTGATGCAGAGTCGTGGCATGGAATGGATCATTGATTAAATGGATGAGCAATTTGCCACAGTGCATTCGGTGTGCTGCAGGGATATAATAGATGGCTTTGCAAAATGCTTTGGAATGGTCAATTACACTGTTAAACCATACAGATGTCTGCAGCATCATGAGCTCTTGGAGGACAACTCTCTTGTATTTGTATCTGCCAAAGGGAAAATCTTGCTGTACAGCTTTTTTTTTTTTTTTTTCCAAATAACCAAAGTAAGAGAAGGATTTGCATTAAACCTACATACTCTGTTTTCAGTTTCATCCAAAGTGGTTTATGCTATATTAAAAAATGCAGAACTAGCACAACAGCTTAAATGACTTGCTTGCCCTGCTGAGCTTTCCTTGCAGCCCTGTTTTGCTCCCATGCGCTGCAGCTACTGCCATTTGTTCCAATTTTTAGTCATTAATTTAACTAAACAGGAGAAATGTTTTTCCTTCACTCAAAAGAGAGCTAAGAGGCTGTTTCATTATTTTACTGAGTGAGGATCGAGCTTTGAGGGACAAAGGAAATGAGTAAAATGAGAGAAAGAATGGGGTAAAAAGCTAAGAAATTTTTCTAATTTTGTCGTAATTGCTTTCTCTGTGGATGATTATGATAGCTATCACTTCTGGTTCACCAGCTTCTGAAGTGTACACTTTATAAAAAAGATAGAGATTTTTCCAACTCATTGGACCATTTCAGAGCAAGCAGTGAGAAAGTATTCAATAAGAGTTGAACTTGGCAATTTATTCAAGAAAAGTTAATGAAACTGTCTCTTCTGGACAGTACAATGCAAAAGTGAAGTAGCTGGGAAAGTGCAGTGTATGGCTGAGCATGGTATCTTTGTTTCTAGACTAAAACTACTATTCCTGCAACAGAGATGTGCTTTGCATTTCTTCCTCTATTATGATTAATATTAGTCTTAGTGCAAAACTAAGGTCTTTGAAAATTTTATTATACTTTAACTCTTCTAATCCAGGAGCCAGGTGACTCATGTAATCAAATGACTACCTGTGGTAGACTTAATCGGGGAAGATTTCTCCCCATGGGTAATGAAATAAGCACATTTCCAAAACACCGTCGCATTAGATATCTTTTCTCACTGTAACAGAGAAGTAACTTTCCAAGTAAACACAGCAATGAGGCTTTGAAGGGGTAGAGCAGCAAGAAAAAAAGCTATTTAGGTCCTAATAAGAGTTAATGAATGCTCTGAGTGGAATTAAGACTTTACAAGCAGCAGAAATAAGTAAGAAAAAGAGTTCAGATGGTCCATAACTCAGAAATGTAATCATGTGCCTTTTCAAGCACATGAGCAATTCCATTAAACTAATCTGCTGTAATTGCATTAAGCTCAGAGAGACTACTCATATGCTTAAACTCAAACATATGATTAATTATTTCCCTAAAAGAGGGCCCAGTCAAGAAGAATGGATAATGCAAACAAATGTATGCATTTAAATGTTTCAAGATATTTGATTCAGCATCCTATAAACTAAAACATTCAGATTAGCTTTTTGGTTAAAAATCTGTTCCCTGGATGCAAAACATTCTCAGAAAGCGGCATCTGAATTATTACACACAATTATTTTGCTGAGAGTCAATAGCTAATTGTCTAATAAAAGATTCAAATATAACTAATCACAACTAAGTGAAACAGCTCATATTGTATACGTGTTCAATATGCTTCAGAAAACAATACAAAAAGCATGTTCTTAAGTAAATTCAAGTAGTAAATAGGAACTGATAATTCTTTGCTCAGCTCTTACCAGTAAACTGCTCTTGCAGAATTAAAGTTTCAGACGCTAAAAAAGTGACCGTTTTCACACATACACAAAAATTCCTACAGCGACCAAATACTTACTGTTCAGACTGTCACAGGAGTCTATTATGCATTAATTAGCATCTCTGATCATATACCGTTTAATTAATTATATTCATTTTGCCTTAAATTATTGGCTATTTTGCAGTTTATGTACCATATAAACTTACCCTTTTATGCTGCTTCTTCAGTTTATCCTATGTTTTATTTTGGGGATGCTATTATTATTTACTTTAAACAAACAAACAAACAGACATGTCCACACCAGTATCTCTGAAACCAGAATAAAATGTTCAGCAAGATGCTGTCTGGTATCTCCACTGTGACAAGCAACATCTGAACCTGAAGAGGTCAATCAGCCCATAATGTACTGCACTTTGTTCTGAGCAAAATGTGAATGAGGATGATGAATAATAAATTAATTTTATGATAAAAAAGGAATTTTGTTCACAACTTCCTTTTCGATTTTGGCTTTTAAACATGAAGTTCAATGGACGCTGCCTTCAGAGCGGAGCACCGGCTCACCCTGATGCATATTCTGTACTCGCATTTGAGTCAGCATTTGAGAGGACCTGTTGCCATATGGAAAATCAGGAACAATTACTCTAAATAATTACATCAGTTTATTGCTGTCTGTTGCCAAGAGAAACAAGCCTTGTTGGTAATATCCACTTGCGTTGCCAAGTAACTTAATCTTTAGGGAAACTAAATACGCTCCGGTTCTAGCACTTCTCTAACAATAAATATCCTTTCTAACTGATATCATCATGGCTCATAACTGCATCTTTGTTCTGACAAAGGTAATCTCTGCTCAGTTATGGGTTGATGGCCTCAGAGGTGTGAGTTATCACACCTGGTTTGAGATGTGCAGAGATGGTATCGGAGTACGAGCTGGGCAGTCTAGGCTTCCCTCGGTCACTGGGGAGAAATCAGGACTTGTAAGGCAAGTGAGATGAACACTTAACAGGCGAGATCAACTGCGTGGCAGAAGCACCCATTTCTCCATTGATCAGGAGTCCAGGTGGAGGTGTCAGCTTTACTGAGCTCTAAAGTCAGGGGGGATGAATCCAGGTCAGGTGCTCTCCATCCGGGCTGCCAGCGGAACTGGAAGCCAGCCCTTGTCCGCGTGATTAAACTTCTCCTTTGGCAGCAAAGCCTGGCAAGAGGCGAGCCTGATGATGAGCCTGTTCTGTAAAACCTGTAGGCTGGGATTTTCAGGCTACAACGGCTGCTCGTATTTGAACTCAACAGCAGCTGGGAGTGGGAGGCCTCTCATTCAGGTGCTTGAATGCAGATACGAATGTTGGCCCGAGTTACCAGGGAAAGGCGAGCTGGCACTGGCACCTCCCTCACGCTCCTGCCACAGGCACGTCTGTCCTTCTCCAGCCAGTTTGGCTGTGCCTTTCAGTTCGTTATCACTTGTAAACTTCGAAACCCTGCTGTTTAAGTGCTATCATCCAAATTGTTGCAGACAGCAACTTACTGTTTCTCATTGTGCTTTCCACTTAAATTTCATTCCAGCTTGAAAAGACAGCACTGAAATCCCTGGTTTTTTCCCTCTCAAGTTTATTGGATTGAGCAGGCTTCCCCTCTACGGCTTCTTGCACCACAGTTCTCATTTTCTTTTGTCTTTGGCTTTCTGAAACCATGAACACAGCCCTAAAAAAAACCACTTCTGCTTTACGTACCACTTCACTGCAGCAAACAACTGCAACATGGGGACAAAGTGCTTTCTTGTCTCACCAAAATCACGTTGTGCCATTTTAATTCAGCTGTGTTTCTAAGTGCTTGATAAATTCTTTCAACATATTGCAGTTCCCCCATAGCTAATATCAAATGAAGTGCACTATTCAGATGGATGCCTGACAGCCCCTTGGTTTAAGGCTCATATTACACAAAGCATTTTGCAGTCTTCAGTGATTCCTCCCTAAGCCAACCGAACTTGTTAATTCAGAAACTACCTTGTAGTCCTCGCTGACAGCGACTTGACAGAAACTACAGAGCTTATTGCGTTTTTCTGATTTCTCTGCGCTCTGTGTCACTGATTCGTTTTGCTGTACTTATCCACTCTCACATGTTAACAACCTCTAATCAACATCTAAGATCCCTTAGTGGTTGGAGGCATGGTTTTTTTCACTATGAAAAACATTTCCCGTGCAGCTGTCAGAACAGAACCCTCTTTTGTTTTGTTCTCTTCTTTTTTGGAAAATGGTACCATAGACAGAATGATTTCACACTAGACATGTAAACTTCTCACCTGTATAAGGAATACTGATGACAAGAAAATGAAATCCAGTGTTACAAAAGCCTTATGTTTCTCTTTTTTCCAACAGACCCGTTGCTTTCTCCATGCCATCCTCTGTACATGAAACTCTAATTCATCATGCCTCACCGCTACATTGAATCAGGGTATAAATACTAAGATCTGATTTGGACAGCTATTTATGCCCTTCTCATTTCAAATTTCTTCTGAGGACCCATTTCTGTAAGGATATCTACAGAAAAAGAGCTATTCTGAATGTTCTGTTTACCTTCAATTATATTTTATTGAATTAATTTAGTTCTATGACAAAAGCTGTTCTATCAGAGCATATTGCTGCTTAACCAATAATTTAATGATTGAATGCTTCCAGATATATCTTCCCATTGATTATCATTTTTCTCCACCACCATCGCTTTTGTTAGGTCAAATCCTAAAACTGTATTTTAAAAATTACTTGGCACAAGGAGCATTTCTTAGCCAGGGTGTCTGGAGAAGTCACATTTTCAGTACAGAGCTCCACCATTCCAAATTTACAGCAGATAATATTTGAACTAAGAACATATACTCCTGATTAAATGGATTTCATCTTTTTCCTAGACCAACCATTCATAATTGTTTTACTTATGAACACACACATAGTTTTCTTTTAAAAATTAATATATATTAGTGTGCAGGGTACAGTGTGTATTGAATCAATTCTTTGTAATACAATTAAGGAAATATCTAAGTACATAGAGCAATCTGTGTAGCTCCTTTTCTATTTATGGAGGTTGTTCCTTTGTCTTCATAATTCTAACAGTTTATCTTGGCATTGGCAATATACAGTTATTTGCTTCCTAAGGTTCTATATTTCCTTTGTATTTCTGAAGGTCACAGGGACTCAGCCAAACCTGAAACAGTCATTTTAATTTCCAGTCTTTTCATTTCACTACAATGTAATTGTCATATAGATTTTTTTGTAGACTTATTTACTCTTTTTCTTTTCCTGTTGGATAAGTATACAATAACTAAACTAACTTCAATTAGGTAACTGTCACCAGTATTTAAAACAATGGCATTTTAAAAATTGCATAAGTAATCCAAGCATAAAAATTATTCTTTATGATACCATTTCAGAGCAGTGGCATCAAAGCCTTATCATACAATAGCCCGTGACTCAGAAACATTAAACACAAACCATCATCACATTTTTCTTCTACCTGAGTCACATATTCCTTGAGTTATATACAGTGTCCTTTTTATATTCGGATTAAAGCATCTTTAGGAGATACAAAATAGAATATTCAGCATCTTAATTTAAATTCAGTATATTATCTTCTTAGCTACCCATATGTACTTCTATAGATTTTAGAAATCAGAATTTGTCCTTGTGTATTCAGATGTAGCAATGTGTCTACCTTACGTTTCCCCTCTAGCCTTGCTAGCGCAGTATTTTAAAGACAATACACTCTCAGAAAGGCCACCATCCCAAGAGGTCAAGGCACCTTGATATAAAGACACGCTTGAATTTAAGCACACATTTAAATCCAGCATAAGTCCGTGTGCTTTGCAGTAACAAGAGAGTCTTAAAGATAAGCATATGCCTAAATATTATGCTGAACTGGGGCTAGAAACAAGGTTTATCCTCTGAAGGAGCAGAATATTGCAATACCCCAGTACAGATTAACAATGATCTGTGAGATTCATCTTTGAATATAGCAGGAAGAGGAAAGTCTCCATTAATAAAAGGGAAAATCATGAATCAGCAAATGCTGTAGACTGTAATAAGCGGGAAAACACTTCAACTCATGCTGAACCACAGGTTTCATCCTGTGCAGCATTCAGCTTTCATAAATTATAGGTTAACTGGCTGCATTCAAGAGAATGATATGCTACCTTTAACATGATTTGCTTTTTACTAAAGAGGAATGATATCAGTATTCTGGGAGAAGTCCATGATACATGTCTCTATGATATAACATTGCTAGTGTGAGATTATTAACTTGTTATAATATAATTTCAATGAGAAAAACTTACTTGAAGGCATTGGCATCTCCGTGGACCTTATAGTTGTCTGCACTGATTCTTGAGATAACTCTTGTGACAGCAATGAGAATACCAATATTGACCTGAAGAAGAAGAAGGAACAAGACTTGGTCAGGAAAGTAAGTACTGGCTGTGTCGTAGGTACAAACTGCCCTAGAAGTGTATTGTACAAATACAACAGAAAATAAGAATTTTGCATGTTGTATTTGTTTGGCAAAAGAGGCTTCCGATTTTGGACTGGTATGGTTCGACTCTTGTCAATGGATTTCCCTTTCCCCACAGTGGCCAGCTCTTGCTTGTGCTTTCTTTCTGTCAGGAACAGTCCTTGTCTGTTTAGGGTAAGGCTGGATTGATACGTTGCTTCACAGCTAAATAAATGCTCAGGATCCCTACTGTACAAATAGATACCCTAATAATCTACTACCAGCTGACAAATTAGACAAGAACTTCAGTGAACAGGGCCATGAGTCTGCATGCTCTTTGGTTTTGTGTTTGCACGTGCACAGACTTCAGAAAGCACTTTTCTCGCTAGACTTCACAGTGTACAATTCCTGTTTCTTACCAAAGTCTGCTTGCAATTTAAGCACAAGATTATTTTAAAACAGCAATGAGGAAAATATGTTAAGCCTGAACTCTGCTCTTCAAAAGCCCTGCTCTTTTTGATGTCAGGCCCAGCAGAAACATCAATAAAATGAAAACTCCCACCAGAAAAGTAGGAAATCTTGAAAAGACTAACACTGAAAATCTCTAACAAAAGAGAGTTTGCTCTGGAGTCACAGGTGAAGAAAGAAGGAAATCTTTATCACTCAAAGAAAATGTGGCAAAGACTGTCTTGCTGTGCAAAGACCTTGGGTTTAAAGAAAAAAAAAAAAAGAGAGGAGAGAATGTGAAAGACGTATTTCCCCCTTCCTGTCCAAAGTTACACATCAGCTACAAAGCTGATATTTAGCATCAAGTTAAGAACAAGGGTAGAACAAAAATATCCTGAACTACAGAACAAAAAGAAAGAAAAGACTTCAAAATAGTGCGGTTGCTCAGTTAAAACTCAATAATCATACTCTATTTTGAGATAAATATCCGAATTCTGAGGAGGAGAGGATGAATTAAAAAAAGTTTAAGTTTGATGATAATGATTTCCTTGGTATTTTTCAAATCTTCTGACCATTCTTTTAATTTTAGATTTCTAAGGGCAGATCATCACCTGGTGTAAAGTAGGAGCATAGCTGTGATAGTTCATTTCTGCCACAGCTTTTTAACCTGTCCAAAGAATACCCTGTGGAACCTGACAGCTTTTCAATTACAAGTGTACTTGTTGTTCAATCAGAGATGAGTAAGAGGTGAAACTCGATGGTCTTGGGATCATTTTCCCTATTCCTACCAAATCATATTTTGTAAATATCTTTTATAAATTCTTTGAGGTGGTAATGAGCATTTTTGCGAAACCCACTTACATGCTAAATATGCATGTTGATTGAAGCAGCAAACGATGAATATGAACAAGTTACACTTTCTCTTCTCTTTCTCTCTTCTCGTTCTCCTCCAAACTCTCCAATTTTCTGCTGCGTGTCCACCAAATGATCATCATTATTACTCCAGCTTTTCATGGGAATTGCATAGAAAATTCCTCTCTGTACTCTTACCTTCTTTCCTGACACATTATCTTCCAGCTGCCTTTTTAAGCCTTTTATCCAAAATATCAATCTCCCCTTTTGACACTTCCTTGTGGATGTCTCACTGACAGCTCAAGCTCACCCTGGCACAGTTGCTCCATGATCCCTTTCTCTGATGACTGCAGACAACAGCACGCTCCTGCCAGCCTCACAAGCGCATAACCTTAATGCTTTCTTCCATTCCTAATTCTTTTTAGATACTCCTAGGTTTTGCTCTCTGCATAGCATTTTTTAAAATACGCAGATTATGCCTAAACAATGCATATTCAAACACTCCCCCACCCCCCAAAGATGAAACCTCATTCTTCAAATTCTGACTTTCCTACATCTTACAAAAGTCAATGAAAGTTATCAACAATAAGCACCAACAAATGAATATTCAGAATCTTGCAAACTCTCACTCAAACTGGACATGAGCCCTAAGATCTGGTCATGAAAACAGCACAAGCAAGATAGTCTCAAAGGAGAAAAATTAGATGGTTTTCTAAAGCAGAAACTGTTCAGCATTTCTAGCTGAATTTTAATTTCTTTATATAAAAGAAATTAAATTGGAAATTAATTTCCTCAGTATTTTGGATGGTCTAAAGTGGAAGTTTAAAAAGGCCTTGAACTTCTTCTCTTGTGCAGTCAGTGTGACTATACCCTTTCCAGGGTTCATTAGTAACATGTTTAAAAGATGAGAAGGAAACACTGTAATCTCACTGCTGATAAAAACCAAGGTACTTGTAAAATTAGCAATGAACCATTACACTCAAGTCCCAAAGTTCTATATTTAAATTTCCTGAACAACTTGAAAATTTTTGTTTAGGTATTTTGAGAAATTAGGGTAATCTCATCCAACCTAAATAAACAGATTAGCTACAAATGTCTTCCTTTGCTAATATTTCTGTAAGTAAAGCATGGAGGTATCTCCACTGCCCTTATAATGGGAAACCAAAATACAGCCACTGAATTGTTCCTCCAGTGATTTTTTTGGCATCTGATGTAAATACTTTGCCAATGATTTGAATAGCAGAATGCTTAGTTGATGAAACACTCATTATGCTTTAACCTATATCAGAATGTTCAAACAAGGAGAATAAACATTTAGATAGGGGAACTGTATATAATTCCTATTTTTCACTTTTCTGAAAGGCGAGATTACCTGACAGTTGCAGTTATTTTGCCTTAAAATTACAAAGGAACTTAGAATATTTTTGCTTGCAGGAACTGGCCACACTTTACTTTTCAAAAAAATAGAGCTAATAACATTAGCGCTTGTTTCCTAACTCACAGGACTCCTTTCAAGGCAGCTTGTCCAACCCCAGGCACTCGCAAGTCCCTGCGAAATCCGCAGGAGCTGCCAGTTCCCATTATTGCAGGCTTGATCCAAAGCCCACCAGAGCCCATGGAAAGATCCCAATGACATCAGGGAGCTCTGGCTCACTCTAGTGACAACTTCATCTGACTAAAAATTGTCGGATCAGGAAGAGAGTTAAATGAGTAAAAAGGATCTCTTTCAATGTCTTTTCTCATCAAAAATTTGTCAGACCAGATACAGTGAGACAAATTCTTTCCCTCACTTAGTTTTTTTTGCAGGGCTTTCACCTAGATTTCCTCCAAGCCTCATGAGATTTTTGTTTCTTCTTTACTGCAGCGCAGAAATCCCATGTGTAAAACCCTCTGATGTGGTGTGTTGCATCCTAGCCAAGAAAAGGCTTGGCAGCACAGAGGAACTAAAAAAAAAAAAGGATAAAACATATTGCCTTAATTAAATCCATTGACCAGTTTTCCTCTAAAACCACAGACTATTTTAGGCTCCACTTCAGTTTCGGGCAATGGTACAGGGAGTTATAACGGACTCTTCCAATCTGAGGTTTAACATACTCTCTCATGGTGCGAGTTAATTTGATCCTTATCATGACATCATTAGTAGCACACCAACGCTGCAAGTTGTTGCAGTTGCAGCCCATTGCTAGGTCACATCAGAAATAATTTCTGGGTATTATGCATTTCCAAACACAGCTAGTCGATTAAATTAGATCGATGTTGAAATCTGGGAGAATGATTTTGGAAAGCCTGATTCCACTCTTAGCTATCCCAGGGTAGCTACAGATGCAATAGACTAAATTGAGTTATTTTAGACTTCTGTGTACATGACTTCATATTAATGCATGTAGTACCATGCCAGTCAGAGCTGAGTATCAGAGCAAAACTTTGAGGTTGGAAAAGGAATACACAAGAAAAGAAATAATAAATAAAAGGTGTAACAAATCCCTGGCTTCTCCTCTTTCCTAATATTAATCATAATTTTTGATTTCTTACAATCTGTCCCCTTGTTCGAAAAAATGTTGCATGCTTTCCTGTTGGTTAACTAAGAAGAAATTTAATTTTAAAATAATGAAGGAATTTCATTTTGAAATAGTAAAAATGCTCATAACTGAGTGCTAATAAGAAAAAATGAGAAGCTTCGCAGCTGTGGTCTGTTAATTTGTTCTCTAATCCACTACAGCACTTAAGTTTGTGCTTGATTTCAATGACTCTAAGGAATCCTACTGTTTCAGGGCCTTTAAATAATATGGGTCCAATTCTGTCACCTTTTCCCATGACAAATTATGTCTAATAAGGGACACAAATTGTCACTTTTCAATCAGTGGGCCTACCTGCAGAGTGAGATACTATTCAACATACGAAAATGATCCTAATTCTGCACTAGTACATAAAGGTATGAATAAATGCGATGAGGCAACAGAAATAAATCATGTATGATCAGCAGGTATAGGGGAGGGAATATTTTTTTATACATAGAATACTCATAAGCAAGTACCAACTCAAGACAGTGATGGCAATCTCAGCCAGGCACCCAAGTTCAGATGGAGTCCCATCTGAAGACAGTAGTTACAAAGCTGATGTCCCCACAGCACAGAACTGTTAGAAATATGCTAATGAAAATCATTTAGCTCTATAAAAGTGCTGTTTATCAGAAAGACTTGTAAAAAACCACCAGGAAAATAACGATTTAGAGGGAAAAGAATAGAAAGGACTTGCCACTGCAGCCCAGTATCTCCCCCCCAATGGATTGTTCACTGTCTGCAGCACGCCCACTGCTCTGTGTACACAGATGCTTTCCACAGAATTTCCTTAATTCTGCCATATCTATGGAAACACACCAAGGCAGCAGATGGTTGATAACAAACAAAGCCTTCTGCCAGAAGTTTTAATGTCTTGTTCCAAAAATTCAGGTGCTTTGTCAAGTTTTTTTTCCTTTGAAAACATGTCCCAGGCCCACTTTGGCTGAGATTAGTTTGGTTTTCAAATTAATTGCAACAATTTTTTTGTGAAGCTGCCTTAAGAGGATGCAATAGAGGCTTGAATGTTGTGGTTTGGGGGGTGGGGGAGAGTGATCTTTAAACCTTAAGATGCAGGTAGAAGCCAAAAGACCTACACATAGAAGGAACTATTTCTTTCATCACATCCCTTGACTCAAACCCCAAGGAAAGAGCACTTTGGGTATGGGAATCCATATAGTGCTGGGAGGTTCTGTGAATTACTCCCCAGAAAAGTATGTGTGAGTATTTTTTCCCAGTCACACTCCCACCACATCATTCTGTTTTAAGGCTCCGTGATGTCTATATTGCCTGTGAGGCTGTGGCAGGGCAAAAACAGACTGTGTCTGCCTAGTCTCTAGAGAGTGGGAGTTGAAAAGAGCAGTCTCCCTGTTTTCTTCACAGCATAATGCTTTTTCTTGGCAGAGAGAAACTGGATGGAAGTAGTCAAAAACTGCTTTTTGAGATGTATTTTCAGAGCTAAACACTAATTCATGCAACTAGTGGCTAATTCGTTATTTACAGAGCACCGGCACACATGCACACACAAAATAGTATTTAGCCTTGTTATTTCCCTATAGGCACTAACACATTTTTCAGCTAGCATATTCAATGCCCAGAGAGAATAATTTGTCAGCTAGCTTGCTGCTATTTTGGGCAGAGCTGGGTTTAGACTATTTAACAGATTTTTCTACATGGATCAACCTTGTGAGCTCATTTTTAGTCTTTCTCAAAATATTTGTATCCCTACAGGAATATAACTTGAGCTGCACGAATATTACATATCGTAAGTGAGAGCCAGACACTTAACCTCTTACTTTCATTGGCAAGCAGCTACACATGCATTGTTGAAGGCTGTGTTCACTCAGGTGAGTAAGCACTTCACTATCTGGCATGTTTTGATTAATATCATCTTTGGACAGCAGCTGGGAAAGATTTGATTTTACTCATTTCCTCCTCTGCTGCTGAACAATGGCCAGAAAGCAAGCACTAATGTGCGAAGGAGACATTTAAATATTAGATTATTTTAATTGCTCTCCAATCATCAATATCTACATATCTTTGAATATAAACTCACATACAGAAGGCCTGAGGTACAGGCCAACAAGAAATTAAGTTTCTTGGAACAAAGTCTAGAGCTGTTTAGCCAGCTCTAATCCAGTGATCAACATTTCTTATTTACATGTATATGCTTTCACTTCGGTAAAAGAAATTCTGCTTTTCCTGCCCACAGACTTTCCAGTGTTGTCATTAATAATTTGATTAAAATGCTAACATGAGGCAATTTCTGCCACATCAATATAGCAACTATTTTCATTGTTTTCTTAATATATGTTTATATAGCCTAGTTTTTCAGAGGCTGTATCTTGGGTGGAAGGTGCTGGATTAGGCTGGGCTGGGCTGCCTGTAAGAGGTGCTGATTTCACTGTCTCCCAAATGTTAGGCAAATGGTAGGATGTCCACTCAGCTGCGGTGTAAAATTGCCTGTGATGGAAAAGTCAGCCAAGGAGCCACCTTCTGCTTGCCAAATAGTTATAGAGATGTGATAGTTATAGAGATATGCAATGGTAAACACTAGTTCTATAATGTATAGCTCTCTCTCCTCCCTTTGGCTTGTCAGCAGGCTTGTTCTGAGTGATGAAATTTGGGGAAGTTTCTTTGTGCTTTCCATGGAAATCTTAGCTTTCTTAGGGAAGTACAAAGTACAGTCAGTGGTTCCTTTTGATGCTCCGCCATGCAAGTAGTCGGGATCTTATTTTACCTGACCCTCCTTAAACACCATAGCAGGCAGACTCTGGTCTAGATTTGGGCTCATGCCTTTAAAATCTAAGTAAAGCTTTAAAGACAACTTGATTTCACTAATCAGTGAGTCTATTCCATGTTCATACTGTCACTCTGACGTTATAACCTGCAGCAAAAATCGTAGATAACCTGATCAATTAAAGTATTGGAAACAGTGCTGAAGAGGAATAACCTCCCACTTAGTCCCTGCAAACACCCCTGACTCTTTAAGTAATCACAGTGATTAAGCTACAACTCACTGTAATTTAATGTGTGGGCATAACTAAACTGCTGCAGAGCATTCATGTATCAGCATCAGAGCCATGAACCCGCACTGTCCCCTGGAAAGATGATGTTCATTGTAGCTGACAGAGGTGTCTGCAGCAGCCACCCGAACCCCGGCAAACTCGCCTTAACAGCCCTGCCTTGATCAGCCAGACAAACTGTCGTACCTGACATCGAATTCCAAAACCAGGGGAATAGCACAAATTCCTTATCACTATGAGAAGGCAGGTGCAGCTTGTTACCTTCCCCAGAACGCACCCAAGGGGTGACAGTTCATGCCATTGTTTTAACCCATTCCTGCTAGCTACTGACTGCTTGCAAACTCTGCCGATGATCATCTTCACGGAGGGCACTCGGCTTTACTGGGAAAAGTGAGCTCTCTACAAGCAAAAGCTTCAAATACCAGTGGGGTGGAATCAGCCTGTCAACTTTTACTGGTGTGTATGAAACACAAACCACAGAGCTTGTTCTTTTGGGGGATCTTTCTGAGAATTATTAGAACTCCCAAGATTACTCGGTTCTACGCAGTTATTAATGGCCCCAAAAGGGCTGTTTCAGAAGAGGGCTGTCCCAGTATTTGAGGTCATATTTTTGTCTTGGAAGAGTGAAATTAACAGTGTGAGAATTAATATGCATAAACTAATACACAACCATGTAAAACACAAAACTTGGAGGAGGAAAAAAATAAGTCTGGATCATTCATCTCTGTCGTTCGATCAGTGTCACTGGCCTGGGCCAAGGACTGACATCAGACCTTCAGCTACTCCTGCTGTGTGGCTGACACAGACGTGCCACAAGGAAACAGCGGCAGCCGTGGGTTTACCTACCAGAATTACAAACAACGCCGGTGCCACAAAAGCCCAGATTGCTCCATTCTCTAGTGAAAGCCAGCAGCTGCGGAGAAAAATCAGAATGATTTTAGATGAAACACACGGTCACTTAATTAATAATGTTCTTAATTAAAAAAGAGGCTAAAAGAGAGTGCAAAAAGACTGATGAATTTTAAAAGCAAGAGACATGATAGAGCATCAATAAGAAGCTCATTTTCCCCTCACACTTGGGGAATCTGAGGCAGGATCTCATTTTGATTTGTATCTTGCAGAGAGTCAGTGACAGCTATCTGCCCCAGCACGCCTTCAAATAGCATTAGGGGCGGAAAGATGGGAAGAAAGGAAAGGTTTTATCTGCTATTTGTTGTTCGTGTATCCTGTATCACAGGCACTCATTTCAGTGCTGTGAGCACTGTCATTGTAGCAGGAGACAAATTGAAGCCCTCCCTGCCTTGCCTGGCTGGTGGTGAGGAAGAGGCTGGGAAACAGGCTGTCCGCTTTACATGTCTTTCCCACGGCAGTGACGATATAAGCTAGTTTACCACGCAGAAAAAATAACCCTTGCTCCAAATCTTTTGCTTACATTATGGTAGGATTGAATCCTATGGGGTTTTTTCAGATAAATTTGCTTTTTTTTTTTTCCCAAATTAGAAAGGAACTTAATTTTCAAAAATTTTAACAATATCCATAGATCTTCAATGTTTAGCTGCAGTTTTCTTCAAAAGATTAAATACCTTTAATCAAAGATTCTTCTCATCTTGTTAGAAATGTTTCATCCTGCGCTTTACTCTCTGCATGCGGTAAGCCCGGAGCTCACTGTAGGAGGCCTTATGCCTCTGCAGCAAAAGGGAAAAATAGGCAAAACATCTCAGGAGCTTTTTGTGCATCATCTCAGCAGTGAAAAGCTGAGGCTTCTAGGTCTAAGAATATGCCTATACAACAGTCGTGCTTTTGCAGGCTCTCTCCCCTACTCCTCAGCAGGGTCTTGCAGAACTACGCCCCTGTTAACAGATCTACGAGTTTTTCTCCCCATCAGACTTTTCATCCTTATTGCACCTGCAGTGAAGACATTTTCATACTCACTTGCCACTTTCTCCATAGCTGTCTAGGGATGACGTTGTAGAAATTACACAAATCACCAGTGGGCAGCCTGCAAAAAGGCAAAGTCGGTGGCAATATCAGTAACAAAAGTACATCTTCCAGTAAACCCTGAAAGTTCAGCTAAATTTCATATGGACAACAGAACAGCTCAGAATAATTTTAGAATTAAGTCTAATTCGACATGCTCCTGCAGCTGTGTAATACAACGTGTTTTAACCAATTAATGTCAGACAAACCAAACGACTTTTCAATAAAGTACTAGTTTAACAGTTAAACTGAATTAGTGCTAATTTCATTGAGATTCATAGTCCTTTTTCAGCCTGGTTTTTGTTTATCTAATTTCTGTCTCTTGCTATTCAAGCAGTGATATCCTGTGGAGCAATATCAGGCTTATTTTAACCACTTTCCCCCAGGTAAGTGCACCTCGTTCAAGAGTTCAAAACAACCTGGAAAACAAAGTAGAGTTTCTCACAGGGGTGCATGACTAGCAGGCGAGAGGACACAAACGGCAACATTTAGTTCCCTAGAGCATCACGCACGGCAGCGAGAGACAGTTATGAAGAGACAGAAGCAAATTAAGATCCCACTCAGATGCCCAACCGAGACTTATTTTAACATAAATATGTAACAGCTCCACAAGATTTCTATGTTTCAAGTAGACTATATTTCCAGATGGGTTTTGACAGTTCCAGTGTGCTGCATCCTGGGAGGTGGAGGAGTGCTTTATGGGATTACGCAGGAATTATACAACGGCAGACAATTATGGTCCTGCTGTCAGGGGGCGCGGCGTGTCTCTGGCCCTCAGCACTGCGATACCCTGTTGTGCTGCTTTAGCAGAGCTTTCCAGGCCAGGAGCTGGAGAGGAAGTGAGGTTTTTCTTACCAACAGTTCTAAATATAGTAAAACCTCATCCCTTTAAATATTAAATGATTGTCTGTTAATTCCTGTATGATTTAATAAAATGTGAAGGTTTAGGCTTTTATCATCATATAGAATTTAATAACCAGATCCCAGACAGAGTATTATGCATGATAGACTAAAGTTTCAATTTTCTTTTTAATTCTTCAGGTTTTCTGCATGAGGCTTTTACAAAATTCTCTGACAGGCAATTTCTGCTTAATCTTACCAATATCATCCTCACAAAATTCTGTAAAGTTTTCCTGTACTGGCAGAACTACAATTTTTGGAAGAAGTATTTTTGTTCTTTAATGATTGTGGCTAGAAGCACCTTGTATTTATAAAATAAGAAAGATCCTCAGTAGTTAAGAAGCAGCATCTACAGGCATTGTTTAGGTCTTAGACTTTGAAATCCGTTCTGTAGGATGGAGTTCAATATCCCATGAACTTGATTCTGCTCTCCCATACTTGGCCAACTCAGGAATAACCCCTTAGAAGCAATATTTGTGTAAGACCTAAGCAAAGGCAAAATTTTAGTTTACTACCACATTTGTCTATTTAAGAAAGGAAATTCCTACACACATTTGAACAAAATCAAGAATAATTATATTCAACAGAGCAATTAAGCACAGATACGAGCCCATCTGCTGAAACTTGGTCTGCCACGGGTACGTGAGCTACCTGGACTAAAGGTCCCACAGGTATGTCTACACATTCCCGATCTCATCTTCAGTTGCTGAGTAGACGTTGTTGATTGGCACTGTTTGTCTTCTGATGCAAGTTATCCTCCCATGGCAGGGACTTTGTCACAGAAGCAAAAATACCTGTGCCCAGCTAACTCTCCTTTATACTTCTAGTCTGCATTTTTTTTTTCCCCAAGTCAAATGCTGGATATTCAAAAGATTTAGCATGACTCTTTATCAATTTTAAATGGCAGTGAAGAAGAAAATTAAATACAGAGTTCCATTGGAAGATAATAAAACTTATGCAGATGAAACATAGAGCAGTCATCTGCATAAAAAGAGCTGTTAAGCCAGTGAGAATAAACTGGTCTGCGGCCTGTAGTGCAGTGTCTGCCTTTTCTTTGCATTAACAAGATATTAAATAGATAATGGCAATGGAGGCAGAATCACGGTTTTGTTACAGTGAAATTAGAGTATTTTTCCTTTAAGAAACAACCATTCAATAAATTCCATAAAGGTTGGAAAAAATATATTTAGCCTAAGGGGATCATAAGATTTGATCTGGACTGAAGAATTCATATGGATTATATATTATACACAAAAGTAAGTGTGTTTGCTTAATCTTTTGTCAGTAATAATTACATAAGAGCTGTGAAGTTTAGTCTACACCCATAATAGGTAATGTTAATGTTGTGCTGGCACTGGTTATCATCCATGAAAGAATTATGGTTATGTTTTTTTACTGTATCTGAATGTTTTCTCAGTTAGCAGATGCTACAAATATGCTCACCAACCCTACTCCAAATTGCCAAATTTATGATGCAACAGACCATGCTTTCCAGAGCACAGTATCAGATGAAAATGTTCTAGCACACCTTTCTGGCAGCTGATCTATGGCATTGGTGGCATCTGTGTCTCTGCAGTCCTAGAGCAATACAGCATCACATTCAACTGGGGTAAATGAACCCACATGGAGCCATGTGCTGCTGCAGCTCAAGTTCTCCGGGTCCCCAAGCCAGCTAATTTAAAGCTACCTCCCAAACTTGGCACCAAAATACAGCCTGCAGAGCAGGCGTAAACTCCTAATACCTGGCACAGGAAGCCCAATAACACAATCCTTGCTCAGACAAAATTCTCCCTGAATTCAGCCCAAATAGAGTCACTAGGGTGAAGACTAAAATGAATGTCAGCTAGGTCCTTTTCCTCAGCATTAAACTTCACATCTAATCTATTTGCTTTGTGTTTCTGAGGCACTAATGATAAATAAAATGGAAAATGCCTGTAAACCTGTATGCTGTATGTTGAAAGCTTCTGTCTTCTATACATAGCAAAAACACATACAGGCTATAGAAACTCTGTGGCAGACAATTCAAAGCAATTTTAGGATATTAATTCTCAAAAGGCTAAATATGTCATTTATTGAGAAAGATGAAGCATTAGACAGAAATGAAAGTATATTTCCTTCCAATACTGAAAAGATCTACTTTACTTGATGGGGAAAAGTATATTCTCCCATTTGTTTTGTAAAAGTTAATTTTCTATGATTTTCTTCTGTTGTGTTACACCGTATCTACGCGGAAGTCTGGGACTACACCAAGCAACAGCAAATAAACAAATTTAGGTCTTTTGGCAGCTCAGAACAAAATCTTCATTCTAAGGCAGTCTCTAAAGGAAAGGAAATTGCCTGAAATAGGAAAACATGTTAAGGCCAAGGTACCACAGCAAAATCTCCAGTATCACAAACTGTATCATCAGTGTCCTACAAATGGGTGGGTGGGAAAAGTTTTGCTACAATAATCTGTGTGTGTTATGCTGAATCACCAAGGCAACAAAGTATTTTTTTCCCCCAATCAATCTCAAGGTTGTTTTAAAGGTAGGATATTTTCACCTTCCTCAAATTGCTCTTCTTTTGAATTCCTGATAACTGCAGTCTTTGAGGTAATTTTAGCACCCTTGGGACTAAAGATAATACACAGGAACCTCAATCAACCCTGCACATTTGGTATCCTGTCTCTCCGATTACTGTTGAATTCATTTTACAGGAGTAATAATCTCTCAGAAATTTCAATAGATGTTACGAGATCAGTGATACTCAGTGTAGAGTCCCTATCTCCTCTCATTGCCTCAAGTTTCAATTTGTCATTAATATAGACTTCGCAATCTTTTACACATGTACCTAGCCCAGTTCTTCTGCTTAAATAAGAGTGATGGGTCTGGGTTTTTAAATTGAGGACTGGGGTTTGTCATTATTCTAGCAACTATGAGTTTGCAAAAGTCAAATGCATTCACACTTCAATTAAAAGCAAAGAACAAAGAAATGAACTATCTGTTTTGACTAACATGAGATGAGACATCCTTGTCTTCAACTTCTTTCAACCATCTTTGGTCAGTATAATAATAAGCTAAGCCAAAGTGTAAAAAAATGGCCATTTTTATTAGATACTGGAGAATGTATATCTATTATGGTCTCCAGGAAGGCACAAGAATGCTCGACTTCCTTTTGACAGTTGCATTCAGTGCAAACTTACTCTCATTTTAAGAGCCAAACAAAATAGTTTTAGGACAAAACCTTTTTAGCCTCTTTCCCCAGCCTTGCAAGACTTCTATTTAGATGTGGGAAGTTTATGGAATATATATAACTTCTCTCTCTTGTACTTTCATCAAGTTCATGAAGGAGCAACCCAAACTCTATCCCGTTGAACATGAGTACACACTGCTGCTGAAGGCAGTACTGATGCTTGATCTCTGACTAAACATTTCTATTCATATTCAGTGCCAATATGCTAACAAAAGAGAAAGTTGGAAACTGACAAACCTGGGTGTCCTTTTAAGCATTTAAGCAGCGAACTCTGCAATGTGGATTTTCTCTCTGAAAACATCATTATTCAGCAACATCTATTACCAACTGAATGAGCATTAGAGTTACATACCAGGCAGTGAGTTGCAATGCTGTTGACTGAATGAAGGTTTTCCTGATACTTACCAAGAGATAAATAATTTGGAATGCAGTTGCCTAGTTAAATTACTTCAGGCATGTTTAGACACACTTGCAGCAATGACGTAATGTCAGATATAATAAGGAAATTTAACATTTAATTCAAATGTAAATACTTTGGGCTATACAGAAAAAATAAAGCAATACAAACTACTTTCCCAGCAACACGGTAGATTTACTAAATTTCAGAAAACATACTTTTTTCCAAGTCATTGTAGGAATAATAATTGGAACGTGCTTTCCAAAATTAAAATCTTGTCAAACAAGAGCTTTTGAAAGATTTACACAAAGAAATGTATGACTGTTATATGGATGATGTCTTCCACTATCTGCCTCCAAAAGTACCTTTGCTACATTTAAGAAATAGAGCTTGCCACCAGGTTTCTTACACAATCCTTGCCAAGAAGAGCATTGCTAGAAGAACTGATATAGAAACGTCTACTGCTAGTGCCTCCTGTATTTTGCTACGTACATCTATTTTGATGACAAATACCTACTGTTGGGCCTGAGGGATTATCATCCAAAGCATTATTCAAAATACCACTGAAGAGACTTTTTAGTAACCACATTTAACATCCCATTGGGTCATGTACCAATAGGCTATGTAGTCATTGTGCTAATTACTACTAATTGAGTGGTAACAATCATATTGCAATGAAATGAGGCAAAATGCAACATTTAGTACTAGTCATATTGCAGTCAGACGCTGTGTTTATTCTTGTGTCTTCTAAATCACTTTGTAGATCACTGCCATTTTACAATAAATAAACCTTACACAAAATGCCAGAAAAAAAAGGGTAAAAGTGGATTGCGGCACATATAAATCATTAATTTATTTTCATAAGGTAATTAATGATTGATTGTAAATTGAGTTAATCAAAGCATCTGCTATAAGCAAATACCCCAGTGAATTAAATGCCAGTTCTTATTATTTTATTAACTGTTGTGGCTTTTAACATAATATTTCTGAAGGAGAAAGAGTTCTCAAGGGCTTATGAGAACATTCTCTTTGGTTTGATCCACTTGGATTTGTATTAAAAAAATCAGCAAGAAACCTCTCTTAACATCAGCACATTTCTCTACATTTAGCACTGAATCTAGAAGAATCTACAAATCTCCAATGTCTTCAACCCTCAGCCTCTCTAGGTTCTCTTACTTTTGGGTCTATGTGCATGAAAAAGATTAATTACTCCACTTAGCCTGTTTTGAGTAGTGGTTTTGGGAAAAAAAAAAAGGAAGTATTTTACACAACTCTACTAAAAACTCAGCAAAACAGCTTTTAAATCTTTTTAGCAACTGAAGCTTTAAGGTGCATACTTGTTGACACGCAAATTGGCCATTCCTTTAAAAAAAAAAAAAAAAACTATCTTAAAGCAACCAGGATAAGGACACTTGTATGTGATACTCTTGAACCTGTCAGAGAGAAACAATGCGGGCAAAAAAAAAACTTCTAACTAACCAAACTGCAGTTTGTCCCCTCAATCTAGCCGGTATCATGTTCACCAGAGGACTGAATCAAATGGCCCTTAGAAAGAACTGTTAAGAAGGAGATTTTAAAATGAAAGAGGAATGATGTACAGAATAAAAATGCCATATTAAAAAAAGGACAAGTAGGCAGCTGTTGAAATATACATATAAGTGAACCCAGATCTGCATGGTGCCAATAGGTATTAAATATTCCAATTATGACTGCAGTAGGTCTGTATTATTGGTATAATTGGTTTTCATTCAGCTTCCAAATGAATTTGTGGAAGGAAAGATAATGCGTGTTTTAACGTATTTTGAATTTATCTGTAATTACATAGATATTCCTTTGCTATCTTTTTACATCTCTCCTTTTGACTCAATGTATGAAGTTTTCTTCTTCTTCTAAATGTGGAGGTTTGTCAAGCATCATTGCTATACTGCCAGGACAGTGAAAGCAAGCTAGCTTTCATCTGCTGTGAAGAGTCTGGAACAAAATATTCAGTTTCGATTCCTCAATAGGCACACAGATTATGCTTTCGGTACTGCATACAAAAAGCCATGAGTTGTTATCTGTGAGATTCCTGTGTCATAGGACTACTTTTTTATTCTTAATAATAATACTGAGGTTCTGTGCAGCCTTTTTCATCTAAGGATTTCAAGGCATAAAACATCAACTAATGAAGTCTTGTGATACTCCTGTGCTACTGCGCCAATTTTTTGGATTGCAGAATACAGATAGAATAAGCCAGTATTGTGAATCAGAACCAAAAAAAGAACATACCAGTGCAGTGAGACCTCCCTCCCACACTCCTGCTATTGATTGGGTAATTAAGGATCTGGAGTTCAATGCAATGGAATTAGGTTTAGGGACTACACATTTTAGAGTCCGATTACAGTCAGAAAAATTATGCATTTTCTTATCCAACAGACCTACTCTCAGTAAGGGAAACTATGATCATAAGATGACAATTTTACATATGCTTCAGAATATAATCTTGGCCTACAGTGAGGAGACTTAAAGCAAGCAGCTACTAAATGCTTACCCCATCCAATTCCGTAATAATATAAGTGCTTGCTCTCTTCTGACCCAAATACTTTGATCACCATACTGTAAAGATGAAATCCTTCCACCAGCATCCATGCAAAAGCACTCAGGAAGAAAAAATGAAGGAGAATGGCCAAGATCTTGCAAGGCACCTAAATCAAGAACAAAAATTAATACATTACTACTTCGTGATGCAGTCACATTGGTTTTCCAATTTTTTTTTAAATTTTTGTACACATTTACAAGCTAAATGCTAAATCACTGGAGTAAAACAGTCTTAAGAACTAAGCACTAGTGAATTTAATTTTTCTACAGCATTTTCAGATAACTTCAGAGTAACAAATCCTCTTACCTTTTAATAAAAAACAAAAAAACATTACCAAATGTGATGTGGAGATCCAAACTCATTATTTATTTATAGTAGTAGAAGCAATACACCTACTAAAGTCTACAAAATATTTAAAAATTCAAAACTGAAGGGCTGACATCCTGTTGCTGAACCTGTAGTAAATACAGGAGAGTCAAAGAAGTGGGGGTACAGGCATTGTCCTGTACCCTCCTCCCTGTCACGGCAGAAAAACCAGCATAGTTCATGCCTCATTTTCTACGAAGAACTGGTAGAAAGTCAGTGGATCAGTTAAGCTTGAGCGAAACACGGAAATTCTAAAATACGGTGGCACGTTGAACCTCCTCTTTAGTTACACTTCGCCACATGGCTTTCCTACTTTGCTGTTCTTCATATTAAAAATAGGACAACACACAAATTAAATCACATTGTATTCCAGAGTCTGTCTGTCCTGGTTAGAAATTCTGTAAAAGTCTCATATGCTCCTCCATCAGCAATACTAATACAGACATTTCAAAAAATTATAGCAAGCCATCATTGGCTCTTGAGTCTTAATTGCTCTATGGTGGGCATCTAGTTTACCCACCTGTTTGAATTCTCAGTTTCCTAGTTTGAAGTATGTACCAGCTGTATATGAAGTCATATTTGACAAGAACACATCTAGGGATTAAGACAAAGAACTGAAAGTCTTCTCTGTAGGGTGTTTACAGACAATTCAAACACTCCTTGATAGTCCTTTATTCGCTATGTGCTATCAAGATTCTGGAAATAGGAGCTAATACAAAAGTTTAAGCAACAGCAAAATACCATCTAGAAAGTGAGCCCACCTGGTGTAAACTGGACTATCTGTTTCAATTTAAACTATAACATGTTTTGAAGTGAAACAAATGCTGCCCCAAAAGAGAGGAATGCCATGCCTAAGGCAATGCAGCAAGAAGTAAAAACATCCTCTTGAGTCCTGTTTACACCCACCTCAGTGCTATGGCCCACTGTAGGCTACAGGAAATGCAGTCTGGGCTTAAGACCTGGCTTTTCCTTAAGTTGCTCCTCAAAGAGATCTCTACATTTTTCTCTAAGTCTCCTATCAGCCTACCTTATGAAAACAGGAAAACCTAATCCTTTCTTCTTCCCCACTCCTCACGTATTTGCACAGCACATTCTCCTTTCCCCACTAATTGCTTTTCGAGGATGTCTCACCATGAGTGGTTTCGCTCATCATACAGTAATTGAACAGATGTGACTGCCAATGATCTTACCACAAGATAACCTTCTTTGGTTTGCTTTCAGTTAAGGCACATTTTAAACATGCTTTTGGAACAAGTCCCAGCTATATCTCCGTTTAGCATTTTGTAGCATACTGATGATGGTCATTCTGCTCTAGCTGTAACATCCCTTCTGTAACACCTACAGAATTTCAGAGGGGTTGCTTGCATGCAGTCCATGTAAATAGGAAGACTTTTTTTTTCTTTTTCTTCAAGGTTTCCTTTCCTCACCTGGACAAGTCACAGTAAGGTGTCCAGGCAGGTGAGTCTGTGTGCTGAGGAAGCATTACCAGTAGGAACCAGTTTGTTGCCACAGTGGTCTTCAGATGTTAATCATTAGTTCCCTCTGTTGCATTAGCTTAGCTGCCCTGGGCTGGCATTTTATTCTTTTTGTTGATGGTTCGTGATTTTGTACACTAATGAAAATTAAAATGTCGGGACTTGATAGCATAAGGAAAATTGAAGCTCTCCCGAACCTTATCACTTGTACTCAGCTGGTTCTGTGCTAGTGCAAGGACATTCTAATGCAATCTACTGTGACTACATGTATTAAAAAGCAATAACTTTGGGTTTAATTCATGTAAGTGAGATCTGTAAGTGTTTTAGTATTTTGCAATATAACATATTGACATATAACTAAACCAGATTTGCTTATTGACAAAAACTGTAAAAACCTTTCCAGTTGATTTTATCATAAGGCTATGAAATCCATTTTAATGCCTTTGGGTTTCTACCAGAAGATTAGTCCACTAAAATAAAAATGCAACATAAAGCTGACTTACAAGCTAGTTCTGTCAAATGGATGCTTTCCAATTTTTGAGTAGCCAAACAATATGAATCACAAACCAGCAGAAGAATAAAACATAGTGAAGTAGCAGGAGGCTGGTCTGTATATAATTTTATATAATACCAAGTTGCAGATTTTTACGTAAAATCCATAGAAAGTTGTTACTCATTCTGTACTTGTGTCTTAATTATTACTTTGAAGATACTCTTAAATGACAGAATTGCCTTCTTGAAAAAGCCATTGAAAAGCTGAGACTTTATGTATTAAAAACAGGCAGGTGTCCCTTGCTGTATCATATGATGCACTCTACTTTTGGTAGAATACCTGTAAAAAGATAGATCTCATTACTGTTACTCTTACAGTTGACTACTTGTGAGTCTGTGGAAATAGAAAAGTCAGTCCAGCCAGCAGCAAAGCCTGTCACGTTATAGTTGTTGAGAAAGTAAAGCAGACTCTCAGAAAGGCCTCTCAGAAAATAAGTCATTTGTTTACTGAGGACAGTCTTAAAACAGGTAGGTAAATTTGCATACCTTTTCTAAATTCAACTTATAATAGTGTTTTCAATTTAAGTGGCAATCTTACTGCATTATACATAACCCTCTGAGAATGTCCTTCCTGCAATCTATATGCTGCTTTGATACACAGTCTTGAATTTCTGCAGATACGTATATCATAAAAAAAAAAGTAGCTCATTTCATCTCTGTATTTGAAAGTGTTTTAAGCAACACCATGCAGGAGTACTGAGTGAGAAACGGCTCAATACACTGGTGCAGAACCATAGATAGTAGACACATTAAATTTTCCAGTTGTGCTGGAAAAACACAGTGCTGCCTAATACCCTGTCCTTCAATTTTCATTTTCCTATGTCTGAATAATACTTCACTTTCTCCCACAAACATGCTCAGGTCTTTGGAAGGCTTTAGTAGCCTAAAGATGGTTAATTATTTTTAAATGCACGCTGCTGTTTGGGATTCTGGTAAAAAAAATGTTGCTCTCTAATAGCAGAGAGCGAGTAACAGACAGCAAACCTTTCTGAAGAAACAAATCTATCTATTGCTGAAAGTCTAAGGGAAGTCATTAGACTGGCATGCCGATAGCAAAGATATCTTAGGGACTTGGCAGTACAGGAAGAAAATGCTGTGTGCGAAGATACTTGCTTTCTCTAGAAGAAAGATATCCTGGTTTCAGGAATAATTGCCTTCCTGGAATGTGCCATCCTAAATGTGATCATTTAGGACTACTGTTTTAGGACTACTGACGTTAGGTATTAAGGACCAGCTTTTTAAAAAAAAAAAAAAAAAAAAAAAGTTCTTGGATGTATCAGAAAGGTCAAAGTCGTATTCGTGGAAGTAGAGTTTCGTGGTTAAAAATTACTCCTACTCTACAAAAGGAAAATTGCTGCAGTATAAATTGTAAATGATTAAATAATACATCTGGAATTACCAGGGGAATACTGTACACTACATCTGGAATCAAAAACTAAATATCCCTAGAGATGGAGATGGGAAAAGGATGGAGACTCTAAAGGCAATCACACAAGACAGTGATGCCAGCTCGTGGCCTGTTTCTGTGATGCCATTCCCTACTGCACTGTATTTCCTCAAGCAAACTGGCACTTGTCCTTTCAAGCAAGGGCACTTATAAACTGTTTAGCACTAGATACACCCGTCTTTGGCAGAAGCAGAAGATTAAGAAATTTACACCGTCTAGTGTAAATATTGCCTCCCTCTTTTTGTAAACTACCATTTAGCAGTCCAATTAAAGCAGCAATTAAAGGTATTAAAACTGATGTCAAAGCTAGTGAGAACAGAGCATGCAGAAGGTAAGGACCCAAGACTAATAAAAGGATGAATCTCAGCACCTCAAGAGGTTAAAACAATATAAATAAAAGCATAGCAGATATATCATGCTTTTCAATTTTAAGATCTTTACGGTATTGTGCCCTACAATTACTGCTGTTACAGAGGAGATAGAGCTGAGATATCCATGGATTCTGTGAAGTGTTTCGCTTCGGAAAGCCTGTGGCATAAAACAGGTCTTGCTTTCTGTGTGCTACTGTTTCAATTTGACTAAAGTAAGTTTTGAGTAAGTTTGAGAGAAATGAAAATATGCACCTATTAAACTGCAACTTAAATCTATGTGAGCATTTCGCAAGCTTAGCTACATCTGCTTAACTAAACAAGCAAGATGTCTGTGTGTGGACAGGGCACATTATAAATGTAGGTGGACACTGGGGCAGGTCTCCTGAGAACATGGGCACTAGCTACATCCAACTAAAAACAGGAAAAGCAACTAGTATTGCATAGTATTTTAAAAACTTGGAGGTGATGCTGGCCTTGATAAAGTGTAAAGAGGCTTTTACACATTATCTGAAGTGACTCAGTTGTATTGTCTGAAAATCTGGAATGGATGAAAAAGGAAAAACTGTGAGAATAAGACACCCTGTTATGCTGAGTGAATGTTTTATTGCCCTCAAGCCTATGTCCTTTCAGCAGAGTTTTAGCTCTATACTTACTCAGAGAGGATTATTTTAATGCCTGGTTTCCACTGTCTTTAGTTTCAGGTTATACCTTTTGCTGCTCTCCACTGTCTCCATTTCATTTTCCTTCTAAACCATTCCCTACCATTTTCTCCCTTGCACATTATCTTATTCATTCAGGACCTACTTGAATGTTAAACAGCAAAAGAGTACGAACTTCGTTTTACAAAGTGCTTTTAGATCCTCAGGTAATAATAGCCTATGTAAAACCAGACATTATTGTTATTTATAAACTTAACAGATGTTCAAGGGATCCCATTTGAGCTGAACACAAATTTAAGTAGCTGTTGTATTGGCAAAATGAAGAGAGCGCAAACCTTGTGTTTACTGTACTTGAGAATAAAAAGAATAAAAGATTAATAGAAACTGCTCGCTGCTTGTCAAAAGTAATATGGAGAAACAGCTGGTCACCAAAGTAGCCAAGTTTTGACCATTACAAAAACAGAGCACGCTGGAAGATTATTTTTAAATCAGGTTTTCTTTCTGCTTTTTGTAGGTGGGACTTTCCATCAACAGACCTTATGTTACTTTAAATAGCATTTTTTAAACACAACAGTGGAAACAAATTGGTTTTACTGGTATGTAACACTGTTAACTTGGTATATTTGTCTTAATCTAACCCAGCTGTTTTAGATGCCAGTTTTAATGGTTTAGATCCTAGTACTCTGCATAAGGAATTCCCACCTGTAGTAGCAGAGCCATAAAATCAATCTGTAATTTCAAGTTCCCATCTATGTGATCAGGCAGAAAAAGCCTACACATGCGTAGGGCTTAAGTACCACACAAGCAATATGAAGGTGTTTGTCATTTGCTTAAGTGGTTGCCTTAGATGCCCAGAGAAGTATATACACTTTTTACGATACTGAGAATCTCGGATTAAACTCTTACACAGCAATACTTAGAGGTAATGCTTTCTGCCACCTCTGGCTAATTAAGCAATAGTTGCTATACCTTTCTTATTGATTATTACTCAGGTCAAATAAACATGAATGATACTTAAAAATCATCTAAATTTCCAGAGTAGAGATCATAATCAATAAATCTGCTGTTCAGAAAAAACAGCGTATTCTACCACACAAATAAAACTTTATGAGCAAAACCAAAGACCTTCTGTTTTGCTCTCCAAGAAAGCACAAGAAATTGCCACAGCTCCGTCAGGAAGCTCATTACCTTCCAACAAGAATAAGATGACTTTTTAATGTGGAAAAAAAAAAGGCAAACTGTACCATAGCAGAGACTACACAATTAAAAAAAAAAAGCCAAAAAAAAAAAACCCACCACCAAAGCAAAAAACTAACCCAAAACCCTAACAGAAATACAAATACCTGACCTAAATACAAAATTCATACAATTTTCTCCAATACAGAATTCCTACAGTTTTCAATACAGAGAATGGATGAGAGAAAGCATAAGCCACGTCAGGCAGAAGTCAGCCGTGCCATTTGAACGCACAACTGAAAGGTACTCCGTTACTATGGTGATTTTTCCATTTGATGGGTGCATATCTCTTTCAGTTTTGCAAACATCCAGACATGGCCGGTTACTATGATAACACCATTTGGATGCACAGAAGGCTTTATCTAGTGTTACAGGATGTCATTTTTGGCTAAGGCAGGTTAAAAATAGGAGATCTCATATGCAAGACACTTTCTTGCATGTGGCACGTGGCATTCATTCCATGGAGGTGCCTCGCAGAAAACACAATCAGTCTTTCTAGCATTTCTTTCTTACCGTTCCAGGGCTGAACTGAAAGCTGGTGAGAAGCAGGATCTGAGCCACCAAGACAGCAAAGGACAGATTGGCATGGATGTGATAGCGCTGGTTGCGGATGGTGCTGACAGACCTGGCAGAAGATAGAAAGACACAGGAATAAAACAGTATTCCAAGAAGCACGAACCTATTTATGATTTATCAGCAAGCGTTTTGATTGGCTTTTGGTCACTTGTTTTGGTAGGGTTATCATGATGTCTTTTGAACACTCCTTCCAGGATGGAGTTGGACCTAACTGGTTTCTTGCGTATTCTGCTGCTGTCCTGAAGGCAGCAGAAAGACCGATTTGCACATTAACTAGCTCTGCTAATGACTTGTGATAAAGTATTAACAAAGGGCTTGATCCTGAATGGTGCTGAGCTGTCAAGGAAGTCAGATCTGCACCTCACAGAAAGCGCACTGCACCTTGCACCATCTAGCCCACACCATGCCATAGAATTTCTGGTTTTATTTTATTGGTATTTGCCTGTATTAGAAATAAGTGAATGTGAAAAGACTGTGGTTACAACTTTGACTTTACTATGACCAGCTTTTGAGCACAGGAACTATAGCTACTTATACGGATGGGCAGTGCCTATCTTGACAGAGACCTGACCTTGATTACAACATCATTTGAACCTATCTTTCTTGGCTTTGCAAAAACCGGCTGGAAATCTGACAAGAACATGCTTTCCTGGAAGTCTTCTGACCTTGTGTTTCTGTCCTCATCCAGAAATAGGAAGTAGAAAACAAACAAAAACATTTATCTGAACATTTCAGGCCTTTTGCATAATTTTATTCTTCTCTCTAAAAAAAGAACAGTACTAGTGATAACAGGTTTTCTATTTCAACCCATACTGCCTGCCAGCCCCTACCGGCAGCGTTAATCATTTCGGGAGACCTGGACCATTTGGTATGAGAATGGCAGTGCTTCCTCCACACAACAGTACGCACTCCCAGCTTTTTTTTGTATCACGCTGGATGGTGATGACTTTTGCAACCGCTGGTGACACATCGTGTGTGCCCCCTAAAGCCAAGTGACACAGAGTGGACAATGCAGACGATTGCTTGCTGTCAGCCCTGCTCTTCCAGCTGGGGCCAGTGCTTCCACTTTAGCCAGTGCTCCATTAGAAGGGAGTGAAGAGGGAGACGACAAGAAGTATCGATGTCCTAAAAGTAATTCAAAGAGACAGGTTGCACTTCCTGGTGCCAATGGCTTTCTAATAAGGAACTTCACGCAGTCGCAAACTGGAACATCGTTACCCAGAAGGCAATCAGGACTGCCCTCCTGGGAAGCGGCCGTCATTGCCAGTACGCGGAGTAGCAAAGAACTTGCCAGATTCCTCTCCACTTACCTCATGGTCATCTAACACTACATTGCAAAATTTCACTTCAGCTGTTTAATGAGGCCCTGCTCTCCAGTGAAAACCTAATCAAATTATTTTTAATTGGCAGTTTGAATGATCCTGTATGTAGGTGGGGTGCTCAAGCCTGTGACAGTCAGCTGGATCCAAGCTCTCTTTCCAAAGTCTTCTGTTTGCCTGCAGTTTCTTGAGGAGTTTTCAGCCTCGATGCAGCAATACCATCTCCTTTTGTTCCTTTTTCCTTTCTAAACACTATAACATCCAGTTTTGCACTCAGACAAAAATGGAACAGACCATTCCCCTTAGCCTACAGCGCAATGTCAGATAGGCAGACGTTGGACTTACTTAGGAGTGGATTTTGCCACACATTACGCACTTAATCCAAGTATGACCAACACAGATCTTGAGACTTGGAAATAATATGGGGTTTGGAACAAATAAACATTGCAAACAGTTTACTGGGTTTCAGCAAGTCCTTCTTCCTAGAAACTGGCCTCTTAACAGGATGTCCAAAAGACATGCTTAGGCACAGAAATAAAAAATTGAACTCTTGAGTAGGAAGAACATGGTTTAGTGTGTGAAAGGAGACAAGAATCCCATTCCTTGCTGTGCTCCCAATTTGCTCAGGTTTTCTATTTTTTATTTAGACAGAAACCTCTATGAAAGCTTTTTCAGAAATGTTTGTATCAAGCCTAGTTGGGCCTCAAACTCAGTTGTCACTACTGGAATATAAAAATGCATAAAGACCCGAAGTGCCCTGTGGCAGAAACCTTCCCAGTGCAGAGAGCCCTCAAAGGGGCTGCCGGATTACAGCAGGAGGCTGCAGAGGTCCAGAGGATTTAAACATAAGCCATGGAGTGAATTTCACACTGCCTATAGTGTCCTTCATCCTACTAAAGCAACACATTAGAAAACTAGGCTAACAGAGAACAGCAAGATACGTGAAAATAAATGTGGGTTATGTGATGTAATTGTGTACAAGCTGTATGAAACAAAAGTGAGGCAGCTAATGTTGAGCGAGCCTCCCTTTCTGGGCACACCTTTGTAAACACACTGCCTTACAGACAAGAGAGTTGAAAAACAGAAAGAAGTACTGATTGTACGCTCCAAGCAATCCAAAGATGTATGGGGAGGGGGGGAAGAGGGGCTGACCCTGCAGTTCTTGCTCATATTGTACTTGCTTTGAGCTCCAGACCAACCCCTCCTATAGCCTCCTTGCAAGATTCCTGAACTATAGCAACACACGGAGAGTTTAAAAAAAATCCAAAAATCCCTCATAGGATGAAAATAGCTTGCTATATAAAGACCACCCCATTTCAGGAAATGAAAATAATTTAGAAATAACCAACCAACTGTTACAAATACATGTGCAGAATCTAATTAAGGAAGATCGGAGAATTAATAGCCTTTGTTTTATTCTGAGCACCTGAAGGGATCCTAACCAGTGGCCTGAAATGCACTGCCTGGCTTTCTGCACGATACTTGCTCAGCAGGTATTAAGTTAAAATTACTCACGACAATATAGCAAATGTGACCAGCGTGATCGTCAAGCAGAAGATGGACAGAGCGCAGCCAACGTAAGTGATGGAGGAGAGGGCCACCTGGTGTTCTCTTGTTAGCTGTACACAAAGAAAAGAAATAAAAACTATTAATTGATTTATTACACTACAGAACCACAGGTCAGCCCCCCTGCACATAGCGTTTCCTCCTCCATCCGTCCACATATAAGCTGATGTTCACAATCATTCGCTGCTGTTTCTAACACAGGAACTGAAGAGCCATCTCCAAACTCGGTCGCACAGCCAGGGCATCCACATGCCCATGGCATTTTGGTTCCCTCTTTCATTTCATAAATCAGTATTTTCCTCAGAATAAGTTAGTTTCTCTGCTGCTGCGATATCATCAAGCCTGAGATTAGAGCAGTTTATTGGGCTGCACAGTGTAGCAATGGGATCTTCCACAGCTCGCAGGGCACTTCGCTAATGCTCTCACGCTGCAATAATTTACATCGTTGTGCAAATACCAGAAGTGCTTCACAGCAGTGAGAACTGACAAACCAAGATAACCCATAAATCACGGGCCATTTATAGCCCACTTGTTTTGTCTAATGTATCATGTTTTCAGTGCCTGTTGAAGGAGCTGGACTGACATCTACAAAATGGAAAACCACAGAAAAGACCCAGCATGAGCAGTCAGAGTGTAAGCCTCTCCTCTCAGCCTCTGTTTTTATCTACAGGCACCTTTTGTAGAAGTAATTCAATTTTCATGAACATTTAATCTGTAACTCCATAGTGCCTGCCACTAGGATCTACGTTAAAACCTGGATAGATTTAATGGGGGAGGGACAGTGTGTTTTGACCATTCATCCTAAATTAATCAGAAAGTGTGCTTTAATTTTCCATACAAGTTCTCATAAAAGAATGACAAAAAAGCCACACCCAATAAAAGGAGCCAGGCAGCATTAATATATAATAAGTAGAACAGAGCAGGGCAGGAAAAAGTTTTCTCATCTCAGAAGAATTTTCAAACATTTTTCCTGACTTGAATTTGGATAGAGTTGACATTTTCATAAACTGAACATTTGACAAAAAAAAAAGAAAAGTGCTCAATCAAAAAGTTTTAATTTTGATGCTTGAAATACTATGTTTTTATTTCAGCATCTATTCACTATAAATTAAATTCCTAGCTGAAAACTCATTCAAAATATTTATTTATTCTGAGAAATACTGAAAGGACCAATATATTTTCCACTTTCTTTACAGTGACTCTACCTAATAAAAAATAATCCTTTCTCACAGTTTGGGATTTTCTATTATTTTCCCCATACACAATAAAAATTCCCCCCCAAACAAAGTATTTCATCAGAGATTATCAAACCCAACCATTTCTACCAATAAACTTTCCATCTTTCCATTAAAATTCCTTTTAAAGCAGAGAAATAACATGCCATGTGGCTATGAGCAAAAAAAAAAAATAAAATACAGACAAAACCTATGTGTTGTATATGTACAATTTTCTTGTCATTATCTGCCAAAAGTATCAGCTCACGTGCAGCAAGTTTTACAGCAGAATAGATTGTGGCTCGCTCAGCATTCTGAGAACTATTAAGCGATGCAGCAGCAGCATTGAAAGACAACTGTTGCTATGGTGTTACAGTTCCTAGGAAATATGATGCAGCTCTTTAGCATCTCTCTTTCAGCCAAAGACACATTTCTTTTCCCTGACTTGGATAGCATCAATTACAGAAACAAAAGGGTTCTGTGTGCTGGACCAGCTTAAAAGGTCCATATAATTTCTACAAAAGAACTCCTATCATCCCTCATCCCCCAGAGAAGCCATGTATAGCCATTCTTCACAGACTATTCCTGAAATAGGAATAACTTCTGTGGTAAATTGAGCAGTTTAGAAGTGATTTCCTCATCAGGGATATTCATGTCCAAAATGCATGGACCTTATTTCCTGATTGCTCCAATATACATCCCTTTCTCTTGCTACAGGTGGCTTGCAGTTCTACAGAGGCAGGAGGGGAGTAGAGGAAGCATTTCCAGCTTCAAATCACTCTGAAATCAGTATTTCTCAGTAGTTCAAGGCTTGCTTTCACTCCTTTCACTCCCAACACCTGCAGCCAGAAAATGTTCCCTACAGAGGTCAAAGCTGCTCAGTGCTCATTTAGATTTACAGTGGTCTATCAGTGTTTGCATTGGCAAAGGCGGATAAGATCTGCAAAGGAAAGGTAATGTCTTACTATTACATACAAGTACAGAAGATACAGGGGATCCATCTAGTGGAAATGCGCAAAAATCAAAGCCTTTCTTTTTTTCCATAATACATCCAAGATAATGATCACACAAATGTATTTTTCTAACTAATTTCTATCATAACTAACATGCCTCTAAGAAAGTCTTTCTCTGGGTTTTAGCTCAGTCTTCCTCCAGAAACCTTTGCAGGGCAAGACAAGACATGAATCAAGTTCTCCCAAGTGGAGCCTGTATTACTTAGAAACAAAAAAGGAAAAAAAAAAACCTCTTAACAACAGAATATTCAAACCTAAAATAACCTACGTAAGTCCCCACATCTATGAACTGGAAATTGCTCTTGCTCTGGTAAACGCAACCAAAATCTGATGATAATTTAAGAATGACACTCTTAAATCAATACCCACATCAGTCTGCTAACAGCTATTTCAAAAGCAACATTGCCGTAGTTCACATTCTCATCTTGCCTAGTGTGAGGGACAGAAAGCCTGTAGGTAGTTTTGAACCATTTTTTGTTTATTAAGGAAAAGGTGGTGCCTGCAATAGCTGTTTTCAAACTGAACTGTCGGGTTGGAGGGGTGCAAGAGAGCGGTCCCCAGTTCACAGCGGCTCCAGTCGGTGAAACCAGCTCCTTTCTGTGGGTGATATGAATTGCAGGGGGTAGGATACAGCATGGAAAGGAGGCCTGGAATGACTTCCAGGGTGCGGAGCCTCATTTCTATATACAGGTATATGGTGCAGGAGAGAAGAGAAACTGTATTTAAAATATCAGGTCTCTGCTAACTTCTCACAACCCAGCTGTTAGAGCACAGCTGGATGTTGTGTGTCTGTGTTCACATTGTAACGGATAACAAGCACACAGTTTTTTTAGAAATACCTGGATTGTCAAAGCATTGTGGATCATCAATTAAGAAACAATTCCCTATAAATTCCAATGCTCTGATACGAGCTGATTTCACCTTACCTCAGCTTGTCTTTTCGAAAATTTTCAGACTTTGTGCATGATGTGGAATCTAAGACAGTAATTTGGGATGATCTTGTAGTCAGCACAAAAATGCTAATCAGGCTGTAATGCTATTACTAAAGAAAATAGCATTAAAAAGTACCACATAAAACGTTGAGCAATCTGTGAAGTAGTCCCATGAGCCTGATTCTCAACTTACCCCAGTTTACATTAAATTATTCTTTTCTTCTAAAAGTTTTTGCTTCTTTGAGTTTATAAGGTCATTCTCTTACTCTGCAGCAAGCTGAAAAGCTAGGAAACGAGCTCATGCAGTCATGAGTGTTAGTAATCATGAACACTAAAAGACAGATGTTTCTTAGTTTCAGCTTTGACAAACAGTCAAATCAAAAATTCATATTCCATATAAAACTCCCATCTTTTTAGTTTAGGCTGTAACACCCTTTACCTTACAAGTGTTGCTAATAGCACGGACAAAGATCTGATGGTTTCAGTAGTTACACCCATCTGCAACGTTACAGTCTATTCGTCTTACCCTTGTTCTCACTCATAAAAGAAGTTAGTACATTGCTCAACATTTTTATTTTGGAAACTCACAGGGAACCGGATGGCCTGAGAAATGATCCTGGAAAGATACCAGTTCAGACTCCAAATATATATTTTTCCTTTATGATGTTTTTAATAACAAGAAAATGAGTGACATCTAACGCCTCTGTTTAAAAATAACTGCACAGGAAGATGAAAATATTATAATGGGATGGTACTTTTCATCTCTGGAGTATCTGGAAAAGGTCAGTTGAAGCTGAAAGACTTGTTCAATAGGCTATACATGAAAAATTGTTTGATCTGTATCTAGAACAGTAAACCTACTTATTTACGTAACATTAACGAGCAACTGTATATACAATGCAGTACAACAACCCATCAAAAAGCTAAATGGGCTACAGAAACACAAAACAGCAACTGGTCAGATCAGAGCATCTGTCTGGGCAACACAGGGCTCTCTCTGCTCAGTGTCCCCTTCCACGTGTCCCCTTCTTTTGTGTGAAATTTGCACTCCTGTCCCTTTTTCTCATTATTCATCTCTCAGGCAGTTGACTGCACTTTTTCTGCTTTGCAAAGGGAGTACTTTTGGCTTTCTCCAGAGGAAGGGACATTTTGGGGAAGTACTAATCTAAAATTTTCTAAAATATCCCTCTGTGCCTGCCTTTAGAGGCAACACGTCAGACAAAGGCCTCAGTTCAAATACTTAAAATAAGGTTTGTCATAGCTGATCCTGAAAAGTTTTGTCTATATACCAAATTACAACTTCACAATTTAGACACCAAAAGCAGTAATTTCATTGTCTAAACTACTTTTGAAATTTCCTTTCTGAAAAACAATTCATCTTCTTCCAAAAAAAGACAAGTTCTTGAACCAAAAAAAAGTTTTACAGCCTTAAAAAATGAGCCCTGCAATCTAAGGACTATATCATACCTATCATTTGTACTTCAGTGTTACTTACCGGTAGAACACAGAATATGATATTTTTGCATGTGCTCATATAGTATATACATTTTATGAAACCAAAGTTACTTGTTTACTGGTGGAAACGTAAGACATGACAACTGTATTTTGCCCTAAGATCAAACATAAGAGCAAGTTCTATTTTAGTGTCCCTTTTGGTCAGCTTTCCATCTCAAAGAAACATTCCTACCATGGAGTCACTTACAATGACGTATGTTTTTTACCCTGTTTATCGAACCGACTGAGGTCTGCCATGAGATGATCAGCTGCTGGCCTGGGCTGAAATCCACTCTCAAACCCTTCTGCAAAGGCTTGAAACAATATCTTATGAGACATTTCTTGGGGGGAAGGAAGGGAGGAGAGGTAGGGGTGAAAAATTAAGGCTCAGCCAACCCTATTGAAGCTGCACCTTTAAAATGCAATCTGAATCCAATTAAGAAAAGAATGAGTAATTAGCTTTGGCAGCCTGAGTGTTTCAGAGACATTAAAACGCTGGCCTTGGCTGATGAAGCTAATGGTTTTAATTGCCTCCAGAAAGGATGCTGAAATTCAATTTCAGTCCAGTGAGGCCTTTATTTATATATTAAATAATAATAACAATACAAATCTCTGTTTTCCTTCAGCTTGCCAAGCACTTTGTTAGGTCCATAACATTATGTTTTTTTCAAATTAACATCTGCGTTTCGTTCAGTCTACTCACTGAGACCACAAGAACCATTTTGGTGGGACCATGCCTAATGGCACTGCACAATCGCTACTCACAGAAAGAAAAGTCTATCTTGAATCAGAGACGTCTTTTATCGAGCCGCAATGTATCAGATACCACAAGTTTAGAGGGGAAAAAAAGCCTCAGAGAGTCACACTTTGCAGCGCAATCATCTTTATCAGCCATTTCCAGCAGAACTGCTTTTGAATTCCCATTCTCTATTAACTGCACAACTCCTAGTGATCAGCGATAAAGTGCTACGAAGGGGGCTTTTCAGGATTAAAGGAACGTTTTCCTACAGCCAGCCCAGCCTGGTGGCTGCTTATTTAAAATTTTTCACTGTGACATGAAAAACTTAGAATTTTCCAAATATCTCTGCCAAGGTATTAATTAGTATTTTTAAAAGCCCATGTCATCTTTTAAAGAAGTTCTGGGCAAGATGTCATCAAACAGTAGGTAATCCGCTCATTACAAATCACACACAGCAAGTTTTTAGTTCAAATGAAGCCTGAAGGAAGCATGGCAGGGAGGAAGGACTCAAGTTGTGAAGTGGTACCAAATTATAATAAAGTTTGGGAAGCAGAAAAGCAGATATTTGTGCAAGTTCTTCCTCATATCTCTGTTTGTGTAACACAAAGCAGTGTGTTTTTTTCTGCCTTCATTTCAGGCCTAAGACTCGCAGTGTTTCTCAAGAAATGTTAAATGCTATATTTACAGCAGATTATCCTCTGTGAAACTGAAGCAGCTCCTTTTGCCCATACGCCTAAGACTTGTACATCTGTTCTCTACTCTCTGTTCTGACTCGTCCTGTTCTCCAATTAACAGCCAAACTGAAGTCCATCAGAGAGGGCTAAGAGCGTGGGTCCAGCAGGCTCTTGCAGGCAGAGAAACAACAGTCTCTTGCCAGACTCTGAGATTTTTCAGAGCAGTTGAGGATAACTAAATACCCAGCTCCCAGTAAAATTCAGTGAAAATTAGTATGTCTACCTCCCTTATCCAGGCTTGGGCTTTGATTCAGAAACACCCATTTCGATTCAGGACTGCAACTAGCTGTGGCTTGCACCACGGCCAAGAGTCTCCAGGTGCCCAGTCCTGAATTTCCCCTACACCACGTTTTGGGGAGAAAGGGCATAAAAAGGCCAATACAGGAGACAGACTGAACTCAAGAGCACAGAATGACTAAAAGATATTCAACAGAGAACAGTAATCGATAAAGGTGCAGTATCATAACATTTTTATACTGCATGGGGAAATCCTTTAGTCAGCAAGAAGACCTAGCTGCCAAGTGGCTCTGTGCTTTCATTTTCACCATAGAAAGGAAGTCTATGTTATTTTGTTAAGTATTCTGATTAAAATAGAGTCCTGTTTCATGCTCCTCAAACAAAAGAGCTCTTTTGACTGTTATAGCACTCCTAAATATTTGTGCTTTTTCAAAATAAAAAGTCATTTTCTCTTCTCCTCTGCTGAGTGAAATTCAGTAAATGCCAAACAATTCTCTAAGGAATTTGAGAGGTTTAGTATCCTGCAGCATTAGTTCAACTTTTTCCATGTAATTCTAAGGGATTAAGGACAGAACCACAGTCTTCTATTTCCTTCCATCAAAATCAACAGAGCTGCATTGGCATAGGAATGGAATAGCAAAAGAATGAACAATGGCTCTGAGTTAAAAATCAAGACCAGTGCTCAATTTTCAGGAAAGATGAGCATGAGCAAAGTAAGAACAAAAGAAATATGATGCACAATCATACTGTGAACACATCAGTGAGAGGTGTTCCTCCGTGGGGGCAACATTCACTGTGATAAAATGGAGGGGGAAGTGGAGAGAGTGAGAAAGAGCAAAGAAAGTTTACAAAGCAATGCTAGAATAAACACACAGGCTGATTTATCTTTGTTCATCTGATGGGTAAGGGCTGTCTAAACTGTCTGCAGAGATCTCTTCAGTTAAATAAACTGTCAATGGTAATAAACAAGGACCAAAAATATTACAATGCCTATCCAATTTTTAAATATGCAACACAAAAGAAAAATTCCTGGACTAAGGCATTATTCTTTTTATGTTCCCAGCAATGAAAAGCATGCTGAGAACAGTAATTATATTAAAATTACAAAACAGCAGAAATCGGAGAATGCCACATTATTTCCTTTTCATTGTCCTATTAGAGTATATAATCTGAACCTCAGCTGGCTGAAAAATTTAAGAAAAAAGGTTATCATTTCAGACTGCTATTTTAATGCCCCCTGAGTGCAATGTTTGATTAATAACTGCAATATTAGATTTAGGAAAACAATTCTCCAAACTTATAAATTACACACCTATGCCCCATATTTTTAAAGCATTTGACAATATTAGGACATTTTCAAAACAGCCTTTATAAACACGAATAGATGCACTTTGTTCTCAGTCAGCCATATGTTGTCAAAACTTGCTGTCAAACTCAGCTATAACAGTGAAAAATAAAATAAAAACACAGGTATTGCCCCAAAGAAGAAATTCGGGGTGTCTTTCCTTTTGTAAATAGAACCCCACAGCCAAATCCTCAAGCCTTTTCAAAATCATTGGCTCCCTAAAGATGCTATGAGTTGTCTCTGTAGCTCCAGCTGCAAGATCAGAAGTTTTAAAATATTTTCCCCTTTAGATTCAAGCCCATTGGTGGGCAGCTTGACCTGTATTGATTTATCCTCCCTTCTGAATTATGGAACAAGAGCTACAAAAGGGATGAAAAACAAAGTAATTTCTAGCTTTAGAAATGCAGAAAATGTGTTTAAAAACCTGAACAATTTCTATCACAGATTGTACGACACTATTACTTTGCTGGAAATGTCCATCCACATGTGAACTTTATAGTACTCATTTTTATATCCTCACAGCTGGAAAAGACAGAAAGAGGAAAAAATAGGGAAAAAAAAACAATTTAAGAGAATGGTCTAGGAGCCATAAATATTGCAGTTGTGTCCTGCATTGATCACTTGGGGGAGGGGGACCCAAACCTCAAACTCTATCCTGCTGTGGGAGACAATGACTTCCCCTTTAAAAGGATTTTTGAACTCTGGGTCCCCAGGTGTCCACCATCCTTTTGCTGAAATGACGTTTATGTGGCAGATGGTACAAATAGCCTGGCATGCTTTGTAGTTGTTGGATCACTGTAAAAATAAAAACTGCCAGATGGCTGGCATGTTTCCTGGCAGGAGCATAGGGCCCCACTGACTGATGAGAGGAAGTAAAGCTGCCCAAAATAAAATAATAGCGTCTGAATTTTCTTTGGAGTGCTTTTGAATTGTGGCTTATTCAGTGTTGGGTTTGATT
>NW_009219313.1:78337-79467 GCF_000690835.1 Fulmarus glacialis
TTCCTGCTGTAAGCACCTTGTGACATCCCTCCGTCTGACTGCAGAGGAGCGTTGCTCATGTCTCTCCTCCCGATTTCATTTGTCCCTCCCACCCCAGGGACGGGACCTCTCCACCGGCCATTTGCCCCCCAGCGGGAGGTACCGCTGGGTGCTGGGTGCGGGAGGTGGCGTTGCAGGTTGAGACGTCCCCAGGCTCTGTGCCAGTGGAGGATGGCTACTTGAGGGAACATCTCATCTCCCATCCGCTGCTATTCGTCTCCAGGTTCAAGCCTGCGGCATAGTGGAGGACTGTCGTACTACAGTACTACAAGAAAACCACCACAGGGAGCATATCACCCTGGGTGCCCTCTACTTGGACTTTCTCCAGAAGAAGCAAACATAAACCAGTGCAAACACGTCAAAACTAAATGGATTATTCGTTTTTCCTATGGCAGCTATATTAATGCACCATTGTCTCCCCAACTATAACACTGCAGTGTTAGCTGCTGGCAGCACGGGTTTGTTCTGACTGCAGCGAGCACCGGGTGAGGCAAACCTGGAGCACAGTTCTGTGGATCAACGAAGGAGAAAGACAGACATGAACCTCTGAGAGTGCAGCTTCAGCAATGATTTGCTATGAGGGACTTTTTTACTCTACCTCAGTTTCCCCCATCAGAAAGAGAAGCTTGATCAGAGCAATGGGTGTCCCAGAGGAGGGGTACACGAATTAGTTAATATCTGCACAACTACTCTGAACATCCACTGACACACTTTGTTGGGGAGATGCAACTGTAAAATTCTCAGTCTTACTAACTTGATCAGAGTTGTGAAAAGACATCTCAACCGAGTTTCCAAATTCTGATCGCGTGCTGACCTTAATTACATCCATGCAACCTCGCAAAGGCAATCGAGGGCTGAACATGTCCCTTCAGGAACATTCTGCTCATCTTTCATCACAGTTTACCTTCAATTAACTTATTTATTCATTTAAACCAGTTCATCATCACTAATCTCCAAAACTCCAAATAAATGCTATCATTTCTCAAGCTAAAACCAACATGATAAATTAATCTCAGCAAGCAAGCATGAACTTGGGCCAGCCGTGATACAGACATAACAGCAGAGTGATAAAAACACAAATAATCTCGGCA